>NC_060184.1:37561028-37861028 GCF_021184085.1 Oncorhynchus gorbuscha
TTTCATGCTAAGCATCGCGCAAGCACTTACTACTCCCTCAACGGTCCGTGCTGCATTTTGTTACCGGTATTCACACATTTCGTCAGTAGTAGTCAGTATAATTCTCGATTATCAGAAGGTATAACGGTAATTGTTTTGGAAAGCTGCAAAAAAAGTGTCGACTTTTCATGGTCTGATAAACATTTCGAAGTGACAATTCGTGAAGCAGATAAAAATAGGTTTAAAAAAAAGAGAAAAGATTAGGTCTCGATGTTTTGCCAAGGCTGCACTGCAGCATCTACTCACAGGTATTATCCCACTACTGGACAGCACGGGGATTTGACCTGCTTCGTTTCCGACCTGGGCCGGTTCACCCCTCCTTAGACAACCTGGTGGTCCCGGGCTCCCCAGGAACACCATATCGATACCGAACTTAGCGTGGACACCCGTTCGACATAGTGTGCTGCAAACCAGAGCTCCTCAGCTCACTTGATCCACCAACCTCAGCCTCCCAGTGACTTGGATTACAGGCACATGCCACCGCACCCGGCGAGATATCCAGCTGCAGGTAAAGCTGATAGAGGTAGGAGTCTGTGACGTAATTACGAAGGATGGTTGTAGGCTAAAGGCCTTTGCATGGGAAAAACTAAGAAGTGCTGCTTCTATAAAGCTAGTGCATACACTGTCATTGGATGTCCAGTTGGGCCCTTGGTAGGTTTAGGTTGATTTGAAGATATTGGTACATATGCAGAAACACACATGAAATGTGATGTCATGCAAAAACAGGTAAAAATATATAATCTGCATAAATATATCATCAGAAGTTGTACACAACAAATAGGCAAAACACCAAATCAATAGATATGCATATCAAATGCCTTTAGTGATGGAGAATGTCATTTGCCTAGTTTGAGAGCTATTTGCCCAATGCAATTATGCAGTCTAAAATATCCACAGTGTGATTTCAATTGTTTTCTGATTATTGTCAAATATATTAATTATTATATTTTAAATTATGTAACAACATTCCAACCTTGTATAACTTAATCTAGTACAAACATATGACATGATTCCCCTTTTTGTATTCGTTTGCATCACCTTCAATAAGGGACTTAATTTGAAGGTGAATCTCAAATTCCAATGATTTGACTAATCATTATTGTGGCTCATTTCACACAGGTAAATGAACCTATCTGAACTGTCTGTCTGTCGATGGTGATGGGAGAGCTGGCCTCAGTTTCATGCTAAGCATCGCTAGCACTTACTACTCCCTCAACAGTCCGTGCTGCATTTTGTTACCGGTATTCACACATTTCGTCAGTAGTCGTCAGTATAATTCTCGATTATCAGAAGGTATAACGGTAATTGTTTTTGGAAAGCTGCAAAAAGTGTCGACTTTTCATGGTCTGATAAACATTTCGAAGTGACAATTCGTGAAGCAGATAAAATAGGTTTTTAAAAATAAGAAAAGATTAGGTCTCGATGTTTTGCCAAGGCTGCACTGCAGTATCTACTCACAGGTATTATCCCACTACTGGACAGCACGGGGATTTGACCTGCTTCGTTTCCGACCTGGGCCGGTTCACCCCTCCTTAGACAACCTGGTGGTCCCGGGCTCCCCCAGGAACACCATATCGATACCGAACTTAGCGTGGACACCCGTTCGACATAGTGTGCTGCAACCCAGAGCTCCTCAGCTCACTTGATCCACCAACCTCAGCCTCCCAGTGACTTGGATTACAGGCACATGCCACCGCACCCGGCGAGATATCCAGCTGCAGGTAAAGGTGATAGAGGTAGGAGTCTGTGACGTAATTACGAAGGATGGTTGTAGGCTAAAGGCCTTTGCATGGGAAAAACTAAGAAGTGCTGCTTCTATAAAGCTAGTGCATACACTGTCATTGGATGTCCAGTTGGGCCCTTGGTAGGTTTAGGTTGATTTGAAGATATTGGTACATATGCAGAAACACACATGAAATGTGATGTCATGCAAAAACAGGTAAAAATATATAATCTGCATAAATATATCATCAGAAGTTGTACACAACAAATAGGCAAAACACCAAATCAATAGATATGCATATCAAATGCCTTTAGTGATGGAGAATGTCATTTGCCTAGTTTGAGAGCTATTTGCCCAATGCAATTATGCAGTCTAAAATATCCACAGTGTGATTTCAATTGTTTTCTGATTATTGTCAAATATATTAATTATTATATTTTAAATTATGTAACAACATTCCAACCTTGTATAACTTAATCTAGTACAAACATATGACATGATTCCCCTTTTTGTATTCGTTTGCATCACCTTCAATAAGGGACTTAATTTGAAGGTGAATCTCAAATTCCAATGATTTGACTAATCATTATTGTGGCTCATTTCACACAGGTAAATGAACCTATCTGAACTGTCTGTCTGTCGATGGTGATGGGAGAGCTGGCCTCAGTTTCATGCTAAGCATCGCGCAAGCACTTACTACTCCTCAACAGTCCGTGCTGCATTTTGTTACCGGTATTCACACATTTCGTCAGTAGTCGTCAGTATAATTCTCGATTATCAGAAGGTATAACGGTAATTGTTTTTGGAAAGCTGCAAAAAAGTGTCGACTTTTCATGGTCTGATAAACATTTGAAGTGACAATTCGTGAAGCAGATAAAAATAGGTTTTTAAAAAAGAAAAGATTAGGTCTCGATGTTTTGCCAAGGCTGCACTGCAGTATCTACTCACAGGTATTATCCCACTACTGGACAGCACGGGGGATTTGACCTGCTTCGTTTCCGACCTGGGCCGGTTCACCCCTCCTTAGACAACCTGGTGGTCCCGGGCTCCCCCAGGAACACCATATCGATACCAAACTTAGCGTGGACACCCGTTCGACATAGTGTGCTGCAGCCCAGAGCTCCTCAGCTCACTTGATCCACCAACCTCAGCCTCCCAGTGACTTGGATTACAGGCACATGCCATCGCACCCGGCGAGATATCAGCTGCAGGTAAAGCTGATAGAGGTAGGAGTCTGTGACGTAATTACGAAGGATGGTTGTAGGCTAAAGGCCTTTGCATGGGAAAAACTAAGAAGTGCTGCTTCTATAAAGCTAGTGCATACACTGTCATTGGATGTCCAGTTGGGCCCTTGGTAGGTTTAGGTTGATTTGAAGATATTGGTACATATGCAGAAACACACATGAAATGTGATGTCATGCAAAAACAGGTAAAAATATATAATCTGCATAAATATATCATCAGTATCATCAAAAGTTGTACACAACAAATAGGCAAAACACCAAATCAATAGATATGCATATCAAATGCCTTTAGTGATGGAGAATGTCATTTGCCTAGTTTGAGAGCTATTTGCCCAATGCAATTATGCAGTCTAAAATATCCACAGTGTGATTTCAATTGTTTTCTGATTATTGTCAAATATATTAATTATTATATTTTAAATTATGTAACAACATTCCAACCTTGTATAACTTAATCTAGTACAAACATATGACATGATTCCCCTTTTTGTATTCGTTTGCATCACCTTCAATAAGGGACTTAATTTGAAGGTGAATCTCAAATTCAATGATTTGACTAATCATTATTGTGGCTCATTTCACACAGGTAAATGAACCTATCTGAACTGTCTGTCTGTCGATGGTGATGGGACAGCTGGCCTCAGTTTCATGCTAAGCATCGCGCTAGCACTTACTACTCCCTCAACAGTCCGTGCTGCATTTTGTTACCGGTATTCACACATTTCGTCAGTAGTCGTCAGTATAATTCTCGATTATCAGAAGGTATAACGGTAATTGTTTTTGGAAAGCTGCAAAAAAGTGGCGACTTTTCATGGTCTGATAAACATTTGAAGTGACAATTCGTGAAGCAGATAAAATAGGTTTAAAAAAAAAAGAAAAGATTAGGTCTCGATGTTTTGCCAAGGCTGCACTGCAGTATCTACTCACAGGTATTATCCCACTACTGGACAGCACGGGGGATTTGACCTGCTTCGTTTCCGACCTGGGCCGGTTCACCCCTCCTTAAACAACCTGGTGGTCCAGGGCTCCCCCAGGAACACCATATCGATACCGAACTTAGCGTGGACACCCGTTCGACATAGTGTGCTGCAGCCCAGAGCTCCTCAGCTCACTTGATCCACCAACCTCAGCCTCCCAGTGACTTGGATTACAGGCACATGCCACCGCACCCGGCGAGATATTCAGCTGCAGGTAAAGGTGATAGAGGTAGGAGTCTGTGACGTAATTACGAAGGATGGTTGTAGGCTAAAGGCCTTTGCATGGGAAAAACTAAGAAGTGCTGCTTCTATAAAGCTAGTGCATACACTGTCATTGGATGTCCAGTTGGGCCCTTGGTAGGTTTAGGTTGATTTGAAGATATTGGTACATATGCAGAAACACACATGAAATGTGATGTCATGCAAAAACAGGTAAAAATATATAATCTGCATAAATATATCATCAGAAGTTGTACACAACAAATAGGCAAAACACCAAATCAATAGATATGCATATCAAATGCCTTTAGTGATGGAGAATGTCATTTGCCTAGTTTGAGAGCTATTTGCCCAATGCAATTATGCAGTCTAAAATATCCACAGTGTGATTTCAATTGTTTTCTGATTATTGTCAAATATATTAATTATTATATTTTAAATTATGTAACAACATTCCAACCTTGTATAACTTAATCTAGTACAAACATATGACATGATTCCCCTTTTTGTATTCGTTTGCATCACCTTCAATAAGGGACTTAATTTGAAGGTGAATCTCAAATTCCAATGATTTGACTAATCATTATTGTGGCTCATTTCACACAGGTAAATGAACCTATCTGAACTGTCTGTCTGTCGATGGTGATGGGACAGCTGGCCTCAGTTTCATGCTAAGCATCGCGCTAGCACTTACTACTCCCTCAACAGTCCGTGCTGCATTTTGTTACCGGTATTCACACATTTCGTCAGTAGTCGTCAGTATAATTCTCGATTATCAGAAGGTATAACGGTAATTGTTTTGGAAAGCTGCAAAAAAGTGTCGACTTTTCATGGTCTGATAAACATTTTGAAGTGACAATTCGTGAAGTAGATAAAATAGGTTTTTAAAAAGAAAAAAAGATTAGGTCTCGATGTTTTGCCAAGGCTGCACTGCAGTATCTACTCACAGGTATTATCCCACTACTGGACAGCACGGGGATTTGACCTGCTTCGTTTCCGACCTGGGCCGGTTCACCCCTCCTTAGACAACCTGGTGGTCCCGGGCTCCCCCAGGAACACCATATCGATACCGAACTTAGCGTGGACACCCGTTCGACATAGTGTGCTGCAGCCCAGAGCTCCTCAGCTCACTTGATCCACCAACCTCAGCCTCCCAGTGACTTGGATTACAGGCACATGCCACCGCACCCGGCGAGATATTCAGCTGCAGGTAAAGCTGATAGAGGTAGGAGTCTGTGACGTAATTACGAAGGATGGTTGTAGGCTAAAGGCCTTTGCATGGGAAAAACTAAGAAGTGCTGCTTCTATAAAGCTAGTGCATACACTGTCATTGGATGTCCAGATGGGCCCTTGGTAGGTTTAGGTTGATTTGAAGATATTGGTACATATGCAGAAACACACATGAAATGTGATGTCATGCAAAAACAGGTAAAAATATATAATCTGCATAAATATATCATCAGAAGTTGTACACAACAAATAGGCAAAACACCAAATCAATAGATATGCATATCAAATGCCTTTAGTGATGGAGAATGTCATTTGCCTAGTTTGAGAGCTATTTGCCCAATGCAATTATGCAGTCTAAAATATCCACAGTGTGATTTCAATTGTTTTCTGATTATTGTCAAATATATTAATTATTATATTTTAAATTATGTAACAACATTCCAACCTTGTATAACTTAATCTAGTACAAACATATGACATGATTCCCCTTTTTGTATTCGTTTGCATCACCTTCAATAAGGGACTTAATTTGAAGGTGAATCTCAAATTCCAATGATTTGACTAATCATTATTGTGGCTCATTTCACACAGGTAAATGAACCTATCTGAACTGTCTGTCTGTCGATGGTGATGGGACAGCTGGCCTCAGTTTCATGCTAAGCATCGCGCTAGCACTTACTACTCCCTCAACAGTCCGTGCTGCATTTTGTTACCGGTATTCACACATTTCGTCAGTAGTCGTCAGTATAATTCTCGATTATCAGAAGGTATAACGGTAATTGTTTTTGGAAAGCTGCAAAAAAGTGTCGACTTTTCATGGTCTGATAAACATTTCGAAGTGACAATTCGTGAAGTAGATAAAATAGGTTTTTAAAAAGAGAAAAGATTAGGTCTCGATGTTTTGCCAAGGCTGCACTGCAGTATCTACTCACAGGTATTATCCCACTACTGGACAGCACGGGGATTTGACCTGCTTCGTTTCCGACCTGGGCCGGTTCACCCCTCCTTAGACAACCTGGTGGTCCCGGGCTCCCCAGGAACACCATATCGATACCGAACTTAGCGTGGACACCCGTTCGACATAGTGTGCTGCAGCCCAGAGCTCCTCAGCTCACTTGATCCACCAACCTCAGCCTCCCAGTGACTTGGATTACAGGCACATGCCATCGCACCCGGCGAGATATCCAGCTGCAGGTAAAGCTGATAGAGGTAGGAGTCTGTGACGTAATTACGAAGGATGGTTGTAGGCTAAAGGCCTTTGCATGGGAAAAACTAAGAAGTGCTGCTTCTATAAAGCTAGTGCATACACTGTCATTGGATGTCCAGATGGGCCCTTGGTAGGTTTAGGTTGATTTGAAGATATTGGTACATATGCAGAAACACACATGAAATGTGATGTCATGCAAAAACAGGTAAAAATATATAATCTGCATAAATATATCATCAGAAGTTGTACACAACAAATAGGCAAAACACCAAATCAATAGATATGCATATCAAATGCCTTTAGTGATGGAGAATGTCATTTGCCTAGTTTGAGAGCTATTTGCCCAATGCAATTATGCAGTCTAAAATATCCACAGTGTGATTTCAATTGTTTTCTGATTATTGTCAAATATATTAATTATTATATTTTAAATTATGTAACAACATTCCAACCTTGTATAACTTAATCTAGTACAAACATATGACATGATTCCCCTTTTTGTATTCGTTTGCATCACCTTCAATAAGGGACTTAATTTGAAGGTGAATCTCAAATTCCAATGATTTGACTAATCATTATTGTGGCTCATTTCACACAGGTAAATGAACCTATCTGAACTGTCTGTCTGTCGATGGTGATGGGAGCTGGCCTCAGTTTCATGCTAAGCATCGCGCTAGCACTTACTACTCCCTCAACAGTCCGTGCTGCATTTTGTTACCGGTATTCACACATTTCGTCAGTAGTCGTCAGTATAATTCTCGATTATCAGAAGGTATAACGGTAATTGTTTTTGGAAAGCTGCAAAAAAGTGTCGACTTTTCATGGTCTGATAAACATTTTGAAGTGACAATTCGTGAAGTAGATAAAATAGGTTTTTAAAAAGAGAAAAGATTAGGTCTCGATGTTTTGCCAAGGCTGCACTGCAGTATCTACTCACAGGTATTATCCCACTACTGGACAGCACGGGGGATTTGACCTGCTTCGTTTCCGACCTGGGCCGGTTCACCCCTCCTTAGACAACCTGGTGGTCCCGGGCTCCCCCAGGAACACCATATCGATACCGAACTTAGCGTGGACACCCGTTCGACATAGTGTGCTGCAACCCAGAGCTCCTCAGCTCACTTGATCCACCAACCTCAGCCTCCCAGTGACTTGGATTACAGGCACATGCCATCGCACCCGGCGAGATATCCAGCTGCAGGTAAAGCTGATAGAGGTAGGAGTCTGTGACGTAATTACGAAGGATGGTTGTAGGCTAAAGGCCTTTGCATGGGAAAAACTAAGAAGTGCTGCTTCTATAAAGCTAGTGCATACACTGTCATTGGATGTCCAGATGGGCCCTTGGTAGGTTTAGGTTGATTTGAAGATATTGGTACATATGCAGAAACACACATGAAATGTGATGTCATGCAAAAACAGGTAAAAATATATAATCTGCATAAATATATCATCAGAAGTTGTACACAACAAATAGGCAAAACACCAAATCAATAGATATGCATATCAAATGCCTTTAGTGATGGAGAATGTCATTTGCCTAGTTTGAGAGCTATTTGCCCAATGCAATTATGCAGTCTAAAATATCCACAGTGTGATTTCAATTGTTTTCTGATTATTGTCAAATATATTAATTATTATATTTTAAATTATGTAACAACATTCCAACCTTGTATAACTTAATCTAGTACAAACATATGACATGATTCCCCTTTTTGTATTCGTTTGCATCACCTTCAATAAGGGACTTAATTTGAAGGTGAATCTCAAATTCCAATGATTTGACTAATCATTATTGTGGCTCATTTCACACAGGTAAATGAACCTATCTGAACTGTCTGTCTGTCGATGGTGATGGGAGAGCTGGCCTCAGTTTCATGCTAAGCATCGCGCTAGCACTTACTACTCCCTCAACAGTCCGTGCTGCATTTTGTTACCGGTATTCACACATTTCGTCAGTAGTCGTCAGTATAATTCTCGATTATCAGAAGGTATAACGGTAATTGTTTTTGGAAAGCTGCAAAAAAGTGTCGACTTTTCATGGTCTGATAAACATTTGAAGTGACAATTCGTGAAGTAGATAAAATAGGTTTTTAAAAAGAGAAAAGATTAGGTCTCGATGTTTTGCCAAGGCTGCACTGCAGTATCTACTCACAGGTATTATCCCACTACTGGACAGCACGGGGGATTTGACCTGCTTCGTTTCCGACCTGGGCCGGTTCACCCCTCCTTAGACAACCTGGTGGTCCCGGGCTCCCCAGGAACACCATATCGATACCGAACTTAGCGTGGACACCCGTTCGACATAGTGTGCTGCAAACCAGAGCTCCTCAGCTCACTTGATCCACCAACCTCAGCCTCCCAGTGACTTGGATTACAGGCACATGCCATCGCACCCGGCGAGATATCCAGCTGCAGGTAAAGCTGATAGAGGTAGGAGTCTGTGACGTAATTACGAAGGATGGTTGTAGGCTAAAGGCCTTTGCATGGGAAAAACTAAGAAGTGCTGCTTCTATAAAGCTAGTGCATACACTGTCATTGGATGTCCAGATGGGCCCTTGGTAGGTTTAGGTTGATTTGAAGATATTGGTACATATGCAGAAACACACATGAAATGTGATGTCATGCAAAAACAGGTAAAAATATATAATCTGCATAAATATATCATCAGAAGTTGTACACAACAAATAGGCAAAACACCAAATCAATAGATATGCATATCAAATGCCTTTAGTGATGGAGAATGTCATTTGCCTAGTTTGAGAGCTATTTGCCCAATGCAATTATGCAGTCTAAAATATCCACAGTGTGATTTCAATTGTTTTCTGATTATTGTCAAATATATTAATTATTATATTTTAAATTATGTAACAACATTCCAACCTTGTATAACTTAATCTAGTACAAACATATGACATGATTCCCCTTTTTGTATTCGTTTGCATCACCTTCAATAAGGGACTTAATTTGAAGGTGAATCTCAAATTCCAATGATTTGACTAATCATTATTGTGGCTCATTTCACACAGGTAAATGAACCTATCTGAACTGTCTGTCTGTCGATGGTGATGGGAGAGCTGGCCTCAGTTTCATGCTAAGCATCGCGCTAGCACTTACTACTCCCTCAACAGTCCGTGCTGCATTTTGTTACCGGTATTCACACATTTCGTCAGTAGTCGTCAGTATAATTCTCGATTATCAGAAGGTATAACGGTAATTGTTTTTGGAAAGCTGCAAAAAAGTGTCGACTTTTCATGGTCTGATAAACATTTTGAAGTGACAATTCGTGAAGTAGATAAAATAGGTTTTTAAAAAGAGAAAAGATTAGGTCTCGATGTTTTGCCAAGGCTGCACTGCAGTATCTACTCACAGGTATTATCCCACTACTGGACAGCACGGGGATTTGACCTGCTTCGTTTCCGACCTGGGCCGGTTCACCCCTCCTTAGACAACCTGGTGGTCCCGGGCTCCCCCAGGAACACCATATCGATACCGAACTTAGCGTGGACACCCGTTCGACATAGTGTGCTGCAACCCAGAGCTCCTCAGCTCACTTGATCCACCAACCTCAGCCTCCCAGTGACTTGGATTACAGGCACATGCCATCGCACCCGGCGAGATATCCAGCTGCAGGTAAAGCTGATAGAGGTAGGAGTCTGTGACGTAATTACGAAGGATGGTTGTAGGCTAAAGGCCTTTGCATGGGAAAAACTAAGAAGTGCTGCTTCTATAAAGCTAGTGCATACACTGTCATTGGATGTCCAGATGGGCCCTTGGTAGGTTTAGGTTGATTTGAAGATATTGGTACATATGCAGAAACACACATGAAATGTGATGTCATGCAAAAACAGGTAAAAATATATAATCTGCATAAATATATCATCAGAAGTTGTACACAACAAATAGGCAAAACACCAAATCAATAGATATGCATATCAAATGCCTTTAGTGATGGAGAATGTCATTTGCCTAGTTTGAGAGCTATTTGCCCAATGCAATTATGCAGTCTAAAATATCCACAGTGTGATTTCAATTGTTTTCTGATTATTGTCAAATATATTAATTATTATATTTTAAATTATGTAACAACATTCCAACCTTGTATAACTTAATCTAGTACAAACATATGACATGATTCCCCTTTTTGTATTCGTTTGCATCACCTTCAATAAGGGACTTAATTTGAAGGTGAATCTCAAATTCCAATGATTTGACTAATCATTATTGTGGCTCATTTCACACAGGTAAATGAACCTATCTGAACTGTCTGTCTGTCGATGGTGATGGGACAGCTGGCCTCAGTTTCATGCTAAGCATCGCGCTAGCACTTACTACTCCCTCAACAGTCCGTGCTGCATTTTGTTACCGGTATTCACACATTTCGTCAGTAGTCGTCAGTATAATTCTCGATTATCAGAAGGTATAACGGTAATTGTTTTTGGAAAGCTGCAAAAAAGTGTCGACTTTTCATGGTCTGATAAACATTTGAAGTGACAATTCGTGAAGTAGATAAAATAGGTTTTTAAAAAGAGAAAAGATTAGGTCTCGATGTTTTGCCAAGGCTGCACTGCAGTA
Organism: Oncorhynchus gorbuscha; assembly: GCF_021184085.1. Taxonomy (NCBI): domain Eukaryota; kingdom Metazoa; phylum Chordata; class Actinopteri; order Salmoniformes; family Salmonidae; genus Oncorhynchus; species Oncorhynchus gorbuscha. The sequence continues at coordinate 37,572,240 of NC_060184.1, forward strand.
TCTACTCACAGGTATTATCCCACTACTGGACAGCACGGGGGATTTGACCTGCTTCGTTTCCGACCTGGGCCGGTTCACCCCTCCTTAGACAACCTGGTGGTCCCGGGCTCCCCCAGGAACACCATATCGATACCGAACTTAGCGTGGACACCCGTTCGACATAGTGTGCTGCAACCCAGAGCTCCTCAGCTCACTTGATCCACCAACCTCAGCCTCCCAGTGACTTGGATTACAGGCACATGCCATCGCACCCGGCGAGATATCCAGCTGCAGGTAAAGCTGATAGAGGTAGGAGTCTGTGACGTAATTACGAAGGATGGTTGTAGGCTAAAGGCCTTTGCATGGGAAAAACTAAGAAGTGCTGCTTCTATAAAGCTAGTGCATACACTGTCATTGGATGTCCAGATGGGCCCTTGGTAGGTTTAGGTTGATTTGAAGATATTGGTACATATGCAGAAACACACATGAAATGTGATGTCATGCAAAAACAGGTAAAAATATATAATCTGCATAAATATATCATCAGAAGTTGTACACAACAAATAGGCAAAACACCAAATCAATAGATATGCATATCAAATGCCTTTAGTGATGGAGAATGTCATTTGCCTAGTTTGAGAGCTATTTGCCCAATGCAATTATGCAGTCTAAAATATCCACAGTGTGATTTCAATTGTTTTCTGATTATTGTCAAATATATTAATTATTATATTTTAAATTATGTAACAACATTCCAACCTTGTATAACTTAATCTAGTACAAACATATGACATGATTCCCCTTTTTGTATTCGTTTGCATCACCTTCAATAAGGGACTTAATTTGAAGGTGAATCTCAAATTCCAATGATTTGACTAATCATTATTGTGGCTCATTTCACACAGGTAAATGAACCTATCTGAACTGTCTGTCTGTCGATGGTGATGGGAGAGCTGGCCTCAGTTTCATGCTAAGCATCGCGCTAGCACTTACTACTCCCTCAACAGTCCGTGCTGCATTTTGTTACCGGTATTCACACATTTCGTCAGTAGTCGTCAGTATAATTCTCGATTATCAGAAGGTATAACGGTAATTGTTTTTGGAAAGCTGCAAAAAAGTGTCGACTTTTCATGGTCTGATAAACATTTCGAAGTGACAATTCGTGAAGCAGATAAAAATAGGTTTTTAAAAACAGAAAAGATTAGGTCTCGATGTTTTGCCAAGGCTGCACTGCAGTATCTACTCACAGGTATTATCCCACTACTGGACAGCACGGGGGATTTGACCTGCTTCGTTTCCGACCTGGGCCGGTTCACCCCTCCTTAGACAACCTGGTGGTCCCGGGCTCCCCCAGGAACACCATATCGATACCGAACTTAGCGTGGACACCCGTTCGACATAGTGTGCTGCAACCCAGAGCTCCTCAGCTCACTTGATCCACCAACCTCAGCCTCCCAGTGACTTGGATTACAGGCACATGCCATCGCACCCGGCGAGATATCCAGCTGCAGGTAAAGCTGATAGAGGTAGGAGTCTGTGACGTAATTACGAAGGATGGTTGTAGGCTAAAGGCCTTTGCATGGGAAAAACTAAGAAGTGCTGCTTCTATAAAGCTAGTGCATACACTGTCATTGGATGTCCAGATGGGCCCTTGGTAGGTTTAGGTTGATTTGAAGATATTGGTACATATGCAGAAACACACATGAAATGTGATGTCATGCAAAAACAGGTAAAAATATATAATCTGCATAAATATATCATCAGAAGTTGTACACAACAAATAGGCAAAACACCAAATCAATAGATATGCATATCAAATGCCTTTAGTGATGGAGAATGTCATTTGCCTAGTTTGAGAGCTATTTGCCCAATGCAATTATGCAGTCTAAAATATCCACAGTGTGATTTCAATTGTTTTCTGATTATTGTCAAATATATTAATTATTATATTTTAAATTATGTAACAACATTCCAACCTTGTATAACTTAATCTAGTACAAACATATGACATGATTCCCCTTTTTGTATTCGTTTGCATCACCTTCAATAAGGGACTTAATTTGAAGGTGAATCTCAAATTCCAATGATTTGACTAATCATTATTGTGGCTCATTTCACACAGGTAAATGAACCTATCTGAACTGTCTGTCTGTCGATGGTGATGGGAGAGCTGGCCTCAGTTTCATGCTAAGCATCGCGCTAGCACTTACTACTCCCTCAACAGTCCGTGCTGCATTTTGTTACCGGTATTCACACATTTCGTCAGTAGTCGTCAGTATAATTCTCGATTATCAGAAGGTATAACGGTAATTGTTTTTGGAAAGCTGCAAAAAAGTGTCGACTTTTCATGGTCTGATAAACATTTCGAAGTGACAATTCGTGAAGTAGATAAAATAGGTTTTTAAAAAGAGAAAAGATTAGGTCTCGATGTTTTGCCAAGGCTGCACTGCAGTATCTACTCACAGGTATTATCCCACTACTGGACAGCACGGGGGATTTGACCTGCTTCGTTTCCGACCTGGGCCGGTTCACCCCTCCTTAGACAACCTGGTGGTCCCGGGCTCCCCCAGGAACACCATATCGATACCGAACTTAGCGTGGACACCCGTTCGACATAGTGTGCTGCAACCCAGAGCTCCTCAGCTCACTTGATCCACCAACCTCAGCCTCCCAGTGACTTGGATTACAGGCACATGCCACCGCACCCGGCGAGATATCCAGCTGCAGGTAAAGCTGATAGAGGTAGGAGTCTGTGACGTAATTACGAAGGATGGTTGTAGGCTAAAGGCCTTTGCATGGGAAAAACTAAGAAGTGCTGCTTCTATAAAGCTAGTGCATACACTGTCATTGGATGTCCAGATGGGCCCTTGGTAGGTTTAGGTTGATTTGAAGATATTGGTACATATGCAGAAACACACATGAAATGTGATGTCATGCAAAAACAGGTAAAAATATATAATCTGCATAAATATATCATCAGAAGTTGTACACAACAAATAGGCAAAACACCAAATCAATAGATATGCATATCAAATGCCTTTAGTGATGGAGAATGTCATTTGCCTAGTTTGAGAGCTATTTGCCCAATGCAATTATGCAGTCTAAAATATCCACAGTGTGATTTCAATTGTTTTCTGATTATTGTCAAATATATTAATTATTATATTTTAAATTATGTAACAACATTCCAACCTTGTATAACTTAATCTAGTACAAACATATGACATGATTCCCCTTTTTGTATTCGTTTGCATCACCTTCAATAAGGGACTTAATTTGAAGGTGAATCTCAAATTCCAATGATTTGACTAATCATTATTGTGGCTCATTTCACACAGGTAAATGAACCTATCTGAACTGTCTGTCTGTCGATGGTGATGGGACAGCTGGCCTCAGTTTCATGCTAAGCATCGCGCTAGCACTTACTACTCCCTCAACAGTCCGTGCTGCATTTTGTTACCGGTATTCACACATTTCGTCAGTAGTCGTCAGTATAATTCTCGATTATCAGAAGGTATAACGGTAATTGTTTTTGGAAAGCTGCAAAAAAGTGTCGACTTTTCATGGTCTGATAAACATTTTGAAGTGACAATTCGTGAAGTAGATAAAATAGGTTTTTAAAAAGAGAAAAGATTAGGTCTCGATGTTTTGCCAAGGCTGCACTGCAGTATCTACTCACAGGTATTATCCCACTACTGGACAGCACGGGGGATTTGACCTGCTTCGTTTCCGACCTGGGCCGGTTCACCCCTCCTTAGACAACCTGGTGGTCCCGGGCTCCCCAGGAACACCATATCGATACCGAACTTAGCGTGGACACCCGTTCGACATAGTGTGCTGCAAACCAGAGCTCCTCAGCTCACTTGATCCACCAACCTCAGCCTCCCAGTGACTTGGATTACAGGCACATGCCATCGCACCCGGCGAGATATCCAGCTGCAGGTAAAGCTGATAGAGGTAGGAGTCTGTGACGTAATTACGAAGGATGGTTGTAGGCTAAAGGCCTTTGCATGGGAAAAACTAAGAAGTGCTGCTTCTATAAAGCTAGTGCATACACTGTCATTGGATGTCCAGATGGGCCCTTGGTAGGTTTAGGTTGATTTGAAGATATTGGTACATATGCAGAAACACACATGAAATGTGATGTCATGCAAAAACAGGTAAAAATATATAATCTGCATAAATATATCATCAGAAGTTGTACACAACAAATAGGCAAAACACCAAATCAATAGATATGCATATCAAATGCCTTTAGTGATGGAGAATGTCATTTGCCTAGTTTGAGAGCTATTTGCCCAATGCAATTATGCAGTCTAAAATATCCACAGTGTGATTTCAATTGTTTTCTGATTATTGTCAAATATATTAATTATTATATTTTAAATTATGTAACAACATTCCAACCTTGTATAACTTAATCTAGTACAAACATATGACATGATTCCCCTTTTTGTATTCGTTTGCATCACCTTCAATAAGGGACTTAATTTGAAGGTGAATCTCAAATTCCAATGATTTGACTAATCATTATTGTGGCTCATTTCACACAGGTAAATGAACCTATCTGAACTGTCTGTCTGTCGATGGTGATGGGACAGCTGGCCTCAGTTTCATGCTAAGCATCGCGCTAGCACTTACTACTCCCTCAACAGTCCGTGCTGCATTTTGTTACCGGTATTCACACATTTCGTCAGTAGTCGTCAGTATAATTCTCGATTATCAGAAGGTATAACGGTAATTGTTTTTGGAAAGCTGCAAAAAAGTGTCGACTTTTCATGGTCTGATAAACATTTTGAAGTGACAATTCGTGAAGTAGATAAAATAGGTTTTTAAAAAGAGAAAAGATTAGGTCTCGATGTTTTGCCAAGGCTGCACTGCAGTATCTACTCACAGGTATTATCCCACTACTGGACAGCACGGGGGATTTGACCTGCTTCGTTTCCGACCTGGGCCGGTTCACCCCTCCTTAGACAACCTGGTGGTCCCGGGCTCCCCCAGGAACACCATATCGATACCGAACTTAGCCTGGACACCCGTTCGACATAGTGTGCTGCAACCCAGAGCTCCTCAGCTCACTTGATCCACCAACCTCAGCCTCCCAGTGACTTGGATTACAGGCACATGCCACCGCACCCGGCGAGATATCCAGCTGCAGGTAAAGCTGATAGAGGTAGGAGTCTGTGACGTAATTACGAAGGATGGTTGTAGGCTAAAGGCCTTTGCATGGGAAAAACTAAGAAGTGCTGCTTCTATAAAGCTAGTGCATACACTGTCATTGGATGTCCAGATGGGCCCTTGGTAGGTTTAGGTTGATTTGAAGATATTGGTACATATGCAGAAACACACATGAAATGTGATGTCATGCAAAAACAGGTAAAAATATATAATCTGCATAAATATATCATCAGAAGTTGTACACAACAAATAGGCAAAACACCAAATCAATAGATATGCATATCAAATGCCTTTAGTGATGGAGAATGTCATTTGCCTAGTTTGAGAGCTATTTGCCCAATGCAATTATGCAGTCTAAAATATCCACAGTGTGATTTCAATTGTTTTCTGATTATTGTCAAATATATTAATTATTATATTTTAAATTATGTAACAACATTCCAACCTTGTATAACTTAATCTAGTACAAACATATGACATGATTCCCCTTTTTGTATTCGTTTGCATCACCTTCAATAAGGGACTTAATTTGAAGGTGAATCTCAAATTCCAATGATTTGACTAATCATTATTGTGGCTCATTTCACACAGGTAAATGAACCTATCTGAACTGTCTGTCTGTCGATGGTGATGGGACAGCTGGCCTCAGTTTCATGCTAAGCATCGCGCTAGCACTTACTACTCCCTCAACAGTCCGTGCTGCATTTTGTTACCGGTATTCACACATTTCGTCAGTAGTCGTCAGTATAATTCTCGATTATCAGAAGGTATAACGGTAATTGTTTTTGGAAAGCTGCAAAAAAGTGTCGACTTTTCATGGTCTGATAAACATTTTGAAGTGACAATTCGTGAAGTAGATAAAATAGGTTTAAAAAAAAGAGAAAAGATTAGGTCTCGATGTTTTGCCAAGGCTGCACTGCAGTATCTACTCACAGGTATTATCCCACTACTGGACAGCACGGGGGATTTGACCTGCTTCGTTTCCGACCTGGGCCGGTTCACCCCTCCTTAGACAACCTGGTGGTCCCGGGCTCCCCCAGGAACACCATATCGATACCGAACTTAGCGTGGACACCCGTTCGACATAGTGTGCTGCAAACCAGAGCTCCTCAGCTCACTTGATCCACCAACCTCAGCCTCCCAGTGACTTGGATTACAGGCACATGCCATCGCACCCGGCGAGATATCCAGCTGCAGGTAAAGCTGATAGAGGTAGGAGTCTGTGACGTAATTACGAAGGATGGTTGTAGGCTAAAGGCCTTTGCATGGGAAAAACTAAGAAGTGCTGCTTCTATAAAGCTAGTGCATACACTGTCATTGGATGTCCAGATGGGCCCTTGGTAGGTTTAGGTTGATTTGAAGATATTGGTACATATGCAGAAACACACATGAAATGTGATGTCATGCAAAAACAGGTAAAAATATATAATCTGCATAAATATATCATCAGAAGTTGTACACAACAAATAGGCAAAACACCAAATCAATAGATATGCATATCAAATGCCTTTAGTGATGGAGAATGTCATTTGCCTAGTTTGAGAGCTATTTGCCCAATGCAATTATGCAGTCTAAAATATCCACAGTGTGATTTCAATTGTTTTCTGATTATTGTCAAATATATTAATTATTATATTTTAAATTATGTAACAACATTCCAACCTTGTATAACTTAATCTAGTACAAACATATGACATGATTCCCCTTTTTGTATTCGTTTGCATCACCTTCAATAAGGGACTTAATTTGAAGGTGAATCTCAAATTCCAATGATTTGACTAATCATTATTGTGGCTCATTTCACACAGGTAAATGAACCTATCTGAACTGTCTGTCTGTCGATGGTGATGGGACAGCTGGCCTCAGTTTCATGCTAAGCATCGCGCTAGCACTTACTACTCCCTCAACAGTCCGTGCTGCATTTTGTTACCGGTATTCACACATTTCGTCAGTAGTCGTCAGTATAATTCTCGATTATCAGAAGGTATAACGGTAATTGTTTTTGGAAAGCTGCAAAAAAGTGTCGACTTTTCATGGTCTGATAAACATTTGAAGTGACAATTCGTGAAGTAGATAAAATAGGTTTAAAAAAAAAGAGAAAAGATTAGGTCTCGATGTTTTGCCAAGGCTGCACTGCAGTATCTACTCACAGGTATTATCCCACTACTGGACAGCACGGGGATTTGACCTGCTTCGTTTCCGACCTGGGCCGGTTCACCCCTCCTTAGACAACCTGGTGGTCCCGGGCTCCCCCAGGAACACCATATCGATACCGAACTTAGCGTGGACACCCGTTCGACATAGTGTGCTGCAAACCAGAGCTCCTCAGCTCACTTGATCCACCAACCTCAGCCTCCCAGTGACTTGGATTACAGGCACATGCCATCGCACCCGGCGAGATATCCAGCTGCAGGTAAAGCTGATAGAGGTAGGAGTCTGTGACGTAATTACGAAGGATGGTTGTAGGCTAAAGGCCTTTGCATGGGAAAAACTAAGAAGTGCTGCTTCTATAAAGCTAGTGCATACACTGTCATTGGATGTCCAGATGGGCCCTTGGTAGGTTTAGGTTGATTTGAAGATATTGGTACATATGCAGAAACACACATGAAATGTGATGTCATGCAAAACAGGTAAAAATATATAATCTGCATAAATATATCATCAGAAGTTGTACACAACAAATAGGCAAAACACCAAATCAATAGATATGCATATCAAATGCCTTTAGTGATGGAGAATGTCATTTGCCTAGTTTGAGAGCTATTTGCCCAATGCAATTATGCAGTCTAAAATATCCACAGTGTGATTTCAATTGTTTTCTGATTATTGTCAAATATATTAATTATTATATTTTAAATTATGTAACAACATTCCAACCTTGTATAACTTAATCTAGTACAAACATATGACATGATTCCCCTTTTTGTATTCGTTTGCATCACCTTCAATAAGGGACTTAATTTGAAGGTGAATCTCAAATTCCAATGATTTGACTAATCATTATTGTGGCTCATTTCACACAGGTAAATGAACCTATCTGAACTGTCTGTCTGTCGATGGTGATGGGACAGCTGGCCTCAGTTTCATGCTAAGCATCGCGCTAGCACTTACTACTCCCTCAACGTCCGTGCTGCATTTTGTTACCGGTATTCACACATTTCGTCAGTAGTCGTCAGTATAATTCTCGATTATCAGAAGGTATAACGGTAATTGTTTTTGGAAAGCTGCAAAAAAGTGTCGACTTTTCATGGTCTGATAAACATTTGAAGTGACAATTCGTGAAGTAGATAAAATAGGTTTTTAAAAAGAGAAAAGATTAGGTCTCGATGTTTTGCCAAGGCTGCACTGCAGTATCTACTCACAGGTATTATCCCACTACTGGACAGCACGGGGATTTGACCTGCTTCGTTTCCGACCTGGGCCGGTTCACCCCTCCTTAGACAACCTGGTGGTCCCGGGCTCCCCAGGAACACCATATCGATACCGAACTTAGCGTGGACACCCGTTCGACATAGTGTGCTGCAAACCAGAGCTCCTCAGCTCACTTGATCCACCAACCTCAGCCTCCCAGTGACTTGGATTACAGGCACATGCCATCGCACCCGGCGAGATATCCAGCTGCAGGTAAAGCTGATAGAGGTAGGAGTCTGTGACGTAATTACGAAGGATGGTTGTAGGCTAAAGGCCTTTGCATGGGAAAAACTAAGAAGTGCTGCTTCTATAAAGCTAGTGCATACACTGTCATTGGATGTCCAGATGGGCCCTTGGTAGGTTTAGGTTGATTTGAAGATATTGGTACATATGCAGAAACACACATGAAATGTGATGTCATGCAAAAACAGGTAAAAATATATAATCTGCATAAATATATCATCAGAAGTTGTACACAACAAATAGGCAAAACACCAAATCAATAGATATGCATATCAAATGCCTTTAGTGATGGAGAATGTCATTTGCCTAGTTTGAGAGCTATTTGCCCAATGCAATTATGCAGTCTAAAATATCCACAGTGTGATTTCAATTGTTTTCTGATTATTGTCAAATATATTAATTATTATATTTTAAATTATGTAACAACATTCCAACCTTGTATAACTTAATCTAGTACAAACATATGACATGATTCCCCTTTTTGTATTCGTTTGCATCACCTTCAATAAGGGACTTAATTTGAAGGTGAATCTCAAATTCCAATGATTTGACTAATCATTATTGTGGCTCATTTCACACAGGTAAATGAACCTATCTGAACTGTCTGTCTGTCGATGGTGATGGGACAGCTGGCCTCAGTTTCATGCTAAGCATCGCGCTAGCACTTACTACTCCCTCAACAGTCCGTGCTGCATTTTGTTACCGGTATTCACACATTTCGTCAGTAGTCGTCAGTATAATTCTCGATTATCAGAAGGTATAACGGTAATTGTTTTTGGAAAGCTGCAAAAAAGTGTCGACTTTTCATGGTCTGATAAACATTTTGAAGTGACAATTCGTGAAGTAGATAAAATAGGTTTTTAAAAAGAGAAAAGATTAGGTCTCGATGTTTTGCCAAGGCTGCACTGCAGTATCTACTCACAGGTATTATCCCACTACTGGACAGCACGGGGATTTGACCTGCTTCGTTTCCGACCTGGGCCGGTTCACCCCTCCTTAGACAACCTGGTGGTCCCGGGCTCCCCCAGGAACACCATATCGATACCGAACTTAGCGTGGACACCCGTTCGACATAGTGTGCTGCAAACCAGAGCTCCTCAGCTCACTTGATCCACCAACCTCAGCCTCCCAGTGACTTGGATTACAGGCACATGCCATCGCACCCGGCGAGATATCCAGCTGCAGGTAAAGCTGATAGAGGTAGGAGTCTGTGACGTAATTACGAAGGATGGTTGTAGGCTAAAGGCCTTTGCATGGGAAAAACTAAGAAGTGCTGCTTCTATAAAGCTAGTGCATACACTGTCATTGGATGTCCAGATGGGCCCTTGGTAGGTTTAGGTTGATTTGAAGATATTGGTACATATGCAGAAACACACATGAAATGTGATGTCATGCAAAAACAGGTAAAAATATATAATCTGCATAAATATATCATCAGAAGTTGTACACAACAAATAGGCAAAACACCAAATCAATAGATATGCATATCAAATGCCTTTAGTGATGGAGAATGTCATTTGCCTAGTTTGAGAGCTATTTGCCCAATGCAATTATGCAGTCTAAAATATCCACAGTGTGATTTCAATTGTTTTCTGATTATTGTCAAATATATTAATTATTATATTTTAAATTATGTAACAACATTCCAACCTTGTATAACTTAATCTAGTACAAACATATGACATGATTCCCCTTTTTGTATTCGTTTGCATCACCTTCAATAAGGGACTTAATTTGAAGGTGAATCTCAAATTCCAATGATTTGACTAATCATTATTGTGGCTCATTTCACACAGGTAAATGAACCTATCTGAACTGTCTGTCTGTCGATGGTGATGGGACAGCTGGCCTCAGTTTCATGCTAAGCATCGCGCTAGCACTTACTACTCCCTCAACAGTCCGTGCTGCATTTTGTTACCGGTATTCACACATTTCGTCAGTAGTCGTCAGTATAATTCTCGATTATCAGAAGGTATAACGGTAATTGTTTTTGGAAAGCTGCAAAAAAGTGTCGACTTTTCATGGTCTGATAAACATTTTGAAGTGACAATTCGTGAAGTAGATAAAATAGGTTTTTAAAAAGAGAAAAGATTAGGTCTCGATGTTTTGCCAAGGCTGCACTGCAGTATCTACTCACAGGTATTATCCCACTACTGGACAGCACGGGGATTTGACCTGCTTCGTTTCCGACCTGGGCCGGTTCACCCCTCCTTAGACAACCTGGTGGTCCCGGGCTCCCCCAGGAACACCATATCGATACCGAACTTAGCGTGGACACCCGTTCGACATAGTGTGCTGCAAACCAGAGCTCCTCAGCTCACTTGATCCACCAACCTCAGCCTCCCAGTGACTTGGATTACAGGCACATGCCATCGCACCCGGCGAGATATCCAGCTGCAGGTAAAGCTGATAGAGGTAGGAGTCTGTGACGTAATTACGAAGGATGGTTGTAGGCTAAAGGCCTTTGCATGGGAAAAACTAAGAAGTGCTGCTTCTATAAAGCTAGTGCATACACTGTCATTGGATGTCCAGATGGGCCCTTGGTAGGTTTAGGTTGATTTGAAGATATTGGTACATATGCAGAAACACACATGAAATGTGATGTCATGCAAAAACAGGTAAAAATATATAATCTGCATAAATATATCATCAGAAGTTGTACACAACAAATAGGCAAAACACCAAATCAATAGATATGCATATCAAATGCCTTTAGTGATGGAGAATGTCATTTGCCTAGTTTGAGAGCTATTTGCCCAATGCAATTATGCAGTCTAAAATATCCACAGTGTGATTTCAATTGTTTTCTGATTATTGTCAAATATATTAATTATTATATTTTAAATTATGTAACAACATTCCAACCTTGTATAACTTAATCTAGTACAAACATATGACATGATTCCCCTTTTTGTATTCGTTTGCATCACCTTCAATAAGGGACTTAATTTGAAGGTGAATCTCAAATTCCAATGATTTGACTAATCATTATTGTGGCTCATTTCACACAGGTAAATGAACCTATCTGAACTGTCTGTCTGTCGATGGTGATGGGACAGCTGGCCTCAGTTTCATGCTAAGCATCGCGCTAGCACTTACTACTCCCTCAACAGTCCGTGCTGCATTTTGTTACCGGTATTCACACATTTCGTCAGTAGTCGTCAGTATAATTCTCGATTATCAGAAGGTATAACGGTAATTGTTTTTGGAAAGCTGCAAAAAAGTGTCGACTTTTCATGGTCTGATAAACATTTTGAAGTGACAATTCGTGAAGTAGATAAAATAGGTTTTTAAAAAGAGAAAAGATTAGGTCTCGATGTTTTGCCAAGGCTGCACTGCAGTATCTACTCACAGGTATTATCCCACTACTGGACAGCACGGGGGATTTGACCTGCTTCGTTTCCGACCTGGGCCGGTTCACCCCTCCTTAGACAACCTGGTGGTCCCGGGCTCCCCCAGGAACACCATATCGATACCGAACTTAGCGTGGACACCCGTTCGACATAGTGTGCTGCAAACCAGAGCTCCTCAGCTCACTTGATCCACCAACCTCAGCCTCCCAGTGACTTGGATTACAGGCACATGCCATCGCACCCGGCGAGATATCCAGCTGCAGGTAAAGCTGATAGAGGTAGGAGTCTGTGACGTAATTACGAAGGATGGTTGTAGGCTAAAGGCCTTTGCATGGGAAAAACTAAGAAGTGCTGCTTCTATAAAGCTAGTGCATACACTGTCATTGGATGTCCAGATGGGCCCTTGGTAGGTTTAGGTTGATTTGAAGATATTGGTACATATGCAGAAACACACATGAAATGTGATGTCATGCAAAAACAGGTAAAAATATATAATCTGCATAAATATATCATCAGAAGTTGTACACAACAAATAGGCAAAACACCAAATCAATAGATATGCATATCAAATGCCTTTAGTGATGGAGAATGTCATTTGCCTAGTTTGAGAGCTATTTGCCCAATGCAATTATGCAGTCTAAAATATCCACAGTGTGATTTCAATTGTTTTCTGATTATTGTCAAATATATTAATTATTATATTTTAAATTATGTAACAACATTCCAACCTTGTATAACTTAATCTAGTACAAACATATGACATGATTCCCCTTTTTGTATTCGTTTGCATCACCTTCAATAAGGGACTTAATTTGAAGGTGAATCTCAAATTCCAATGATTTGACTAATCATTATTGTGGCTCATTTCACACAGGTAAATGAACCTATCTGAACTGTCTGTCTGTCGATGGTGATGGGACAGCTGGCCTCAGTTTCATGCTAAGCATCGCGCTAGCACTTACTACTCCCTCAACAGTCCGTGCTGCATTTTGTTACCGGTATTCACACATTTCGTCAGTAGTCGTCAGTATAATTCTCGATTATCAGAAGGTATAACGGTAATTGTTTTTGGAAAGCTGCAAAAAAGTGTCGACTTTTCATGGTCTGATAAACATTTTGAAGTGTGACAATTCGTGAAGTAGATAAAATAGGTTTTTAAAAAGAGAAAAGATTAGGTCTCGATGTTTTGCCAAGGCTGCACTGCAGTATCTACTCACAGGTATTATCCCACTACTGGACAGCACGGGGGATTTGACCTGCTTCGTTTCCGACCTGGGCCGGTTCACCCCTCCTTAGACAACCTGGTGGTCCCGGGCTCCCCCAGGAACACCATATCGATACCGAACTTAGCGTGGACACCCGTTCGACATAGTGTGCTGCAAACCAGAGCTCCTCAGCTCACTTGATCCACCAACCTCAGCCTCCCAGTGACTTGGATTACAGGCACATGCCATCGCACCCGGCGAGATATCCAGCTGCAGGTAAAGCTGATAGAGGTAGGAGTCTGTGACGTAATTACGAAGGATGGTTGTAGGCTAAAGGCCTTTGCATGGGAAAAACTAAGAAGTGCTGCTTCTATAAAGCTAGTGCATACACTGTCATTGGATGTCCAGATGGGCCCTTGGTAGGTTTAGGTTGATTTGAAGATATTGGTACATATGCAGAAACACACATGAAATGTGATGTCATGCAAAAACAGGTAAAAATATATAATCTGCATAAATATATCATCAGAAGTTGTACACAACAAATAGGCAAAACACCAAATCAATAGATATGCATATCAAATGCCTTTAGTGATGGAGAATGTCATTTGCCTAGTTTGAGAGCTATTTGCCCAATGCAATTATGCAGTCTAAAATATCCACAGTGTGATTTCAATTGTTTTCTGATTATTGTCAAATATATTAATTATTATATTTTAAATTATGTAACAACATTCCAACCTTGTATAACTTAATCTAGTACAAACATATGACATGATTCCCCTTTTTGTATTCGTTTGCATCACCTTCAATAAGGGACTTAATTTGAAGGTGAATCTCAAATTCCAATGATTTGACTAATCATTATTGTGGCTCATTTCACACAGGTAAATGAACCTATCTGAACTGTCTGTCTGTCGATGGTGATGGGACAGCTGGCCTCAGTTTCATGCTAAGCATCGCGCTAGCACTTACTACTCCCTCAACAGTCCGTGCTGCATTTTGTTACCGGTATTCACACATTTCGTCAGTAGTCGTCAGTATAATTCTCGATTATCAGAAGGTATAACGGTAATTGTTTTTGGAAAGCTGCAAAAAAGTGTCGACTTTTCATGGTCTGATAAACATTTTGAAGTGACAATTCGTGAAGTAGATAAAATAGGTTTTTAAAAAGAGAAAAGATTAGGTCTCGATGTTTTGCCAAGGCTGCACTGCAGTATCTACTCACAGGTATTATCCCACTACTGGACAGCACGGGGGATTTGACCTGCTTCGTTTCCGACCTGGGCCGGTTCACCCCTCCTTAGACAACCTGGTGGTCCCGGGCTCCCCCAGGAACACCATATCGATACCGAACTTAGCGTGGACACCCGTTCGACATAGTGTGCTGCAAACCAGAGCTCCTCAGCTCACTTGATCCACCAACCTCAGCCTCCCAGTGACTTGGATTACAGGCACATGCCATCGCACCCGGCGAGATATCCAGCTGCAGGTAAAGCTGATAGAGGTAGGAGTCTGTGACGTAATTACGAAGGATGGTTGTAGGCTAAAGGCCTTTGCATGGGAAAAACTAAGAAGTGCTGCTTCTATAAAGCTAGTGCATACACTGTCATTGGATGTCCAGATGGGCCCTTGGTAGGTTTAGGTTGATTTGAAGATATTGGTACATATGCAGAAACACACATGAAATGTGATGTCATGCAAAAACAGGTAAAAATATATAATCTGCATAAATATATCATCAGAAGTTGTACACAACAAATAGGCAAAACACCAAATCAATAGATATGCATATCAAATGCCTTTAGTGATGGAGAATGTCATTTGCCTAGTTTGAGAGCTATTTGCCCAATGCAATTATGCAGTCTAAAATATCCACAGTGTGATTTCAATTGTTTTCTGATTATTGTCAAATATATTAATTATTATATTTTAAATTATGTAACAACATTCCAACCTTGTATAACTTAATCTAGTACAAACATATGACATGATTCCCCTTTTTGTATTCGTTTGCATCACCTTCAATAAGGGACTTAATTTGAAGGTGAATCTCAAATTCCAATGATTTGACTAATCATTATTGTGGCTCATTTCACACAGGTAAATGAACCTATCTGAACTGTCTGTCTGTCGATGGTGATGGGACAGCTGGCCTCAGTTTCATGCTAAGCATCGCGCTAGCACTTACTACTCCCTCAACAGTCCGTGCTGCATTTTGTTACCGGTATTCACACATTTCGTCAGTAGTCGTCAGTATAATTCTCGATTATCAGAAGGTATAACGGTAATTGTTTTTGGAAAGCTGCAAAAAAGTGTCGACTTTTCATGGTCTGATAAACATTTTGAAGTGACAATTCGTGAAGTAGATAAAATAGGTTTTTAAAAAGAGAAAAGATTAGGTCTCGATGTTTTGCCAAGGCTGCACTGCAGTATCTACTCACAGGTATTATCCCACTACTGGACAGCACGGGGATTTGACCTGCTTCGTTTCCGACCTGGGCCGGTTCACCCCTCCTTAGACAACCTGGTGGTCCCGGGCTCCCCCAGGAACACCATATCGATACCGAACTTAGCGTGGACACCCGTTCGACATAGTGTGCTGCAAACCAGAGCTCCTCAGCTCACTTGATCCACCAACCTCAGCCTCCCAGTGACTTGGATTACAGGCACATGCCATCACACCCGGCGAGATATCCAGCTGCAGGTAAAGCTGATAGAGGTAGGAGTCTGTGACGTAATTACGAAGGATGGTTGTAGGCTAAAGGCCTTTGCATGGGAAAAACTAAGAAGTGCTGCTTCTATAAAGCTAGTGCATACACTGTCATTGGATGTCCAGTTGGGCCCTTGGTAGGTTTAGGTTGATTTGAAGATATTGGTACATATGCAGAAACACACATGAAATGTGATGTCATGCAAAAACAGGTAAAAATATATAATCTGCATAAATATATCATCAGAAGTTGTACACAACAAATAGGCAAAACACCAAATCAATAGATATGCATATCAAATGCCTTTAGTGATGGAGAATGTCATTTGCCTAGTTTGAGAGCTATTTGCCCAATGCAATTATGCAGTCTAAAATATCCACAGTGTGATTTCAATTGTTTTCTGATTATTGTCAAATATATTAATTATTATATTTTAAATTATGTAACAACATTCCAACCTTGTATAACTTAATCTAGTACAAACATATGACATGATTCCCCTTTTTGTATTCGTTTGCATCACCTTCAATAAGGGACTTAATTTGAAGGTGAATCTCAAATTCCAATGATTTGACTAATCATTATTGTGGCTCATTTCACACAGGTAAATGAACCTATCTGAACTGTCTGTCTGTCGATGGTGATGGGACAGCTGGCCTCAGTTTCATGCTAAGCATCGCGCTAGCACTTACTACTCCCTCAACAGTCCGTGCTGCATTTTGTTACCGGTATTCACACATTTCGTCAGTAGTCGTCAGTATAATTCTCGATTATCAGAAGGTATAACGGTAATTGTTTTTGGAAAGCTGCAAAAAAGTGTCGACTTTTCATGGTCTGATAAACATTTTGAAGTGACAATTCGTGAAGTAGATAAAATAGGTTTTTAAAAAGAGAAAAGATTAGGTCTCGATGTTTTGCCAAGGCTGCACTGCAGTATCTACTCACAGGTATTATCCCACTACTGGACAGCACGGGGATTTGACCTGCTTCGTTTCCGACCTGGGCCGGTTCACCCCTCCTTAGACAACCTGGTGGTCCCGGGCTCCCCCAGGAACACCATATCGATACCGAACTTAGCGTGGACACCCGTTCGACATAGTGTGCTGCAAACCAGAGCTCCTCAGCTCACTTGATCCACCAACCTCAGCCTCCCAGTGACTTGGATTACAGGCACATGCCATCGCACCCGGCGAGATATCCAGCTGCAGGTAAAGCTGATAGAGGTAGGAGTCTGTGACGTAATTACGAAGGATGGTTGTAGGCTAAAGGCCTTTGCATGGGAAAAACTAAGAAGTGCTGCTTCTATAAAGCTAGTGCATACACTGTCATTGGATGTCCAGATGGGCCCTTGGTAGGTTTAGGTTGATTTGAAGATATTGGTACATATGCAGAAACACACATGAAATGTGATGTCATGCAAAAACAGGTAAAAATATATAATCTGCATAAATATATCATCAGAAGTTGTACACAACAAATAGGCAAAACACCAAATCAATAGATATGCATATCAAATGCCTTTAGTGATGGAGAATGTCATTTGCCTAGTTTGAGAGCTATTTGCCCAATGCAATTATGCAGTCTAAAATATCCACAGTGTGATTTCAATTGTTTTCTGATTATTGTCAAATATATTAATTATTATATTTTAAATTATGTAACAACATTCCAACCTTGTATAACTTAATCTAGTACAAACATATGACATGATTCCCCTTTTTGTATTCGTTTGCATCACCTTCAATAAGGGACTTAATTTGAAGGTGAATCTCAAATTCCAATGATTTGACTAATCATTATTGTGGCTCATTTCACACAGGTAAATGAACCTATCTGAACTGTCTGTCTGTCGATGGTGATGGGACAGCTGGCCTCAGTTTCATGCTAAGCATCGCGCTAGCACTTACTACTCCCTCAACAGTCCGTGCTGCATTTTGTTACCGGTATTCACACATTTCGTCAGTAGTCGTCAGTATAATTCTCGATTATCAGAAGGTATAACGGTAATTGTTTTTGGAAAGCTGCAAAAAAGTGTCGACTTTTCATGGTCTGATAAACATTTTGAAGTGACAATTCGTGAAGTAGATAAAATAGGTTTTAAAAAAAAGAGAAAAGATTAGGTCTCGATGTTTTGCCAAGGCTGCACTGCAGTATCTACTCACAGGTATTATCCCACTACTGGACAGCACGGGGATTTGACCTGCTTCGTTTCCGACCTGGGCCGGTTCACCCCTCCTTAGACAACCTGGTGGTCCCGGGCTCCCCAGGAACACCATATCGATACCGAACTTAGCGTGGACACCCGTTCGACATAGTGTGCTGCAACCCAGAGCTCCTCAGCTCACTTGATCCACCAACCTCAGCCTCCCAGTGACTTGGATTACAGGCACATGCCACCGCACCCGGCGAGATATCCAGCTGCAGGTAAAGCTGATAGAGGTAGGAGTCTGTGACGTAATTACGAAGGATGGTTGTAGGCTAAAGGCCTTTGCATGGGAAAAACTAAGAAGTGCTGCTTCTATAAAGCTAGTGCATACACTGTCATTGGATGTCCAGATGGGCCCTTGGTAGGTTTAGGTTGATTTGAAGATATTGGTACATATGCAGAAACACACATGAAATGTGATGTCATGCAAAAACAGGTAAAAATATATAATCTGCATAAATATATCATCAGAAGTTGTACACAACAAATAGGCAAAACACCAAATCAATAGATATGCATATCAAATGCCTTTAGTGATGGAGAATGTCATTTGCCTAGTTTGAGAGCTATTTGCCCAATGCAATTATGCAGTCTAAAATATCCACAGTGTGATTTCAATTGTTTTCTGATTATTGTCAAATATATTAATTATTATATTTTAAATTATGTAACAACATTCCAACCTTGTATAACTTAATCTAGTACAAACATATGACATGATTCCCTTTTTGTATTCGTTTGCATCACCTTCAATAAGGGACTTAATTTGAAGGTGAATCTCAAATTCCAATGATTTGACTAATCATTATTGTGGCTCATTTCACACAGGTAAATGAACCTATCTGAACTGTCTGTCTGTCGATGGTGATGGGACAGCTGGCCTCAGTTTCATGCTAAGCATCGCGCTAGCACTTACTACTCCCTCAACAGTCCGTGCTGCATTTTGTTACCGGTATTCACACATTTCGTCAGTAGTCGTCAGTATAATTCTCGATTATCAGAAGGTATAACGGTAATTGTTTTGGAAAGCTGCAAAAAAGTGTCGACTTTTCATGGTCTGATAAACATTTTGAAGTGACAATTCGTGAAGTAGATAAAATAGGTTTTTAAAAAGAGAAAAGATTAGGTCTCGATGTTTTGCCAAGGCTGCACTGCAGTATCTACTCACAGGTATTATCCCACTACTGGACAGCACGGGGATTTGACCTGCTTCGTTTCCGACCTGGGCCGGTTCACCCCTCCTTAGACAACCTGGTGGTCCCGGGCTCCCCAGGAACACCATATCGATACCGAACTTAGCGTGGACACCCGTTCGACATAGTGTGCTGCAAGCCCAGAGCTCCTCAGCTCACTTGATCCACCAACCTCAGCCTCCCAGTGACTTGGATTACAGGCACATGCCACCGCACCCGGCGAGATATCCAGCTGCAGGTAAAGCTGATAGAGGTAGGAGTCTGTGACGTAATTACGAAGGATGGTTGTAGCTAAAGGCCTTTGCATGGGAAAAACTAAGAAGTGCTGCTTCTATAAAGCTAGTGCATACACTGTCATTGGATGTCCAGATGGGCCCTTGGTAGGTTTAGGTTGATTTGAAGATATTGGTACATATGCAGAAACACACATGAAATGTGATGTCATGCAAAAACAGGTAAAAATATATAATCTGCATAAATATATCATCAGAAGTTGTACACAACAAATAGGCAAAACACCAAATCAATAGATATGCATATCAAATGCCTTTAGTGATGGAGAATGTCATTTGCCTAGTTTGAGAGCTATTTGCCCAATGCAATTATGCAGTCTAAAATATCCACAGTGTGATTTCAATTGTTTTCTGATTATTGTCAAATATATTAATTATTATATTTTAAATTATGTAACAACATTCCAACCTTGTATAACTTAATCTAGTACAAACATATGACATGATTCCCCTTTTTGTATTCGTTTGCATCACCTTCAATAAGGGACTTAATTTGAAGGTGAATCTCAAATTCCAATGATTTGACTAATCATTATTGTGGCTCATTTCACACAGGTAAATGAACCTATCTGAACTGTCTGTCTGTCGATGGTGATGGGACAGCTGGCCTCAGTTTCATGCTAAGCATCGCGCTAGCACTTACTACTCCCTCAACAGTCCGTGCTGCATTTTGTTACCGGTATTCACACATTTCGTCAGTAGTCGTCAGTATAATTCTCGATTATCAGAAGGTATAACGGTAATTGTTTTTGGAAAGCTGCAAAAAAGTGTCGACTTTTCATGGTCTGATAAACATTTTGAAGTGACAATTCGTGAAGTAGATAAAATAGGTTTAAAAAAAAGAGAAAAGATTAGGTCTCGATGTTTTGCCAAGGCTGCACTGCAGTATCTACTCACAGGTATTATCCCACTACTGGACAGCACGGGGGATTTGACCTGCTTCGTTTCCGACCTGGGCCGGTTCACCCCTCCTTAGACAACCTGGTGGTCCCGGGCTCCCCCAGGAACACCATATCGATACCGAACTTAGCGTGGACACCCGTTCGACATAGTGTGCTGCAAACCAGAGCTCCTCAGCTCACTTGATCCACCAACCTCAGCCTCCCAGTGACTTGGATTACAGGCACATGCCACCGCACCCGGCGAGATATCCAGCTGCAGGTAAAGCTGATAGAGGTAGGAGTCTGTGACGTAATTACGAAGGATGGTTGTAGGCTAAAGGCCTTTGCATGGGAAAAACTAAGAAGTGCTGCTTCTATAAAGCTAGTGCATACACTGTCATTGGATGTCCAGATGGGCCCTTGGTAGGTTTAGGTTGATTTGAAGATATTGGTACATATGCAGAAACACACATGAAATGTGATGTCATGCAAAAACAGGTAAAAATATATAATCTGCATAAATATATCATCAGAAGTTGTACACAACAAATAGGCAAAACACCAAATCAATAGATATGCATATCAAATGCCTTTAGTGATGGAGAATGTCATTTGCCTAGTTTGAGAGCTATTTGCCCAATGCAATTATGCAGTCTAAAATATCCACAGTGTGATTTCAATTGTTTTCTGATTATTGTCAAATATATTAATTATTATATTTTAAATTATGTAACAACATTCCAACCTTGTATAACTTAATCTAGTACAAACATATGACATGATTCCCCTTTTTGTATTCGTTTGCATCACCTTCAATAAGGGACTTAATTTGAAGGTGAATCTCAAATTCCAATGATTTGACTAATCATTATTGTGGCTCATTTCACACAGGTAAATGAACCTATCTGAACTGTCTGTCTGTCGATGGTGATGGGACAGCTGGCCTCAGTTTCATGCTAAGCATCGCGCTAGCACTTACTACTCCCTCAACAGTCCGTGCTGCATTTTGTTACCGGTATTCACACATTTCGTCAGTAGTCGTCAGTATAATTCTCGATTATCAGAAGGTATAACGGTAATTGTTTTTGGAAAGCTGCAAAAAAGTGTCGACTTTTCATGGTCTGATAAACATTTCGAAGTGACAATTCGTGAAGTAGATAAAATAGGTTTTAAAAAGAGAAAAGATTAGGTCTCGATGTTTTGCCAAGGCTGCACTGCAGTATCTACTCACAGGTATTATCCCACTACTGGACAGCACGGGGGATTTGACCTGCTTCGTTTCCGACCTGGGCCGGTTCACCCCTCCTTAAACAACCTGGTGGTCCCGGGCTCCCCAGGAACACCATATCGATACCGAACTTAGCGTGGACACCCGTTCGACATAGTGTGCTGCAGCCCAGAGCTCCTCAGCTCACTTGATCCACCAACCTCAGCCTCCCAGTGACTTGGATTACAGGCACATGCCACCGCACCCGGCGAGATATTCAGCTGCAGGTAAAGCTGATAGAGGTAGGAGTCTGTGACGTAATTACGAAGGATGGTTGTAGGCTAAAGGCCTTTGCATGGGAAAAACTAAGAAGTGCTGCTTCTATAAAGCTAGTGCATACACTGTCATTGGATGTCCAGATGGGCCCTTGGTAGGTTTAGGTTGATTTGAAGATATTGGTACATATGCAGAAACACACATGAAATGTGATGTCATGCAAAAACAGGTAAAAATATATAATCTGCATAAATATATCATCAGAAGTTGTACACAACAAATAGGCAAAACACCAAATCAATAGATATGCATATCAAATGCCTTTAGTGATGGAGAATGTCATTTGCCTAGTTTGAGAGCTATTTGCCCAATGCAATTATGCAGTCTAAAATATCCACAGTGTGATTTCAATTGTTTTCTGATTATTGTCAAATATATTAATTATTATATTTTAAATTATGTAACAACATTCCAACCTTGTATAACTTAATCTAGTACAAACATATGACATGATTCCCCTTTTTGTATTCGTTTGCATCACCTTCAATAAGGGACTTAATTTGAAGGTGAATCTCAAATTCCAATGATTTGACTAATCATTATTGTGGCTCATTTCACACAGGTAAATGAACCTATCTGAACTGTCTGTCTGTCGATGGTGATGGGACAGCTGGCCTCAGTTTCATGCTAAGCATCGCGCTAGCACTTACTACTCCCTCAACAGTCCGTGCTGCATTTTGTTACCGGTATTCACACATTTCGTCAGTAGTCGTCAGTATAATTCTCGATTATCAGAAGGTATAACGGTAATTGTTTTTGGAAAGCTGCAAAAAAGTGTCGACTTTTCATGGTCTGATAAACATTTTGAAGTGACAATTCGTGAAGTAGATAAAAATAGGTTTAAAAAAAAAAAAGAGAAAAGATTAGGTCTCGATGTTTTGCCAAGGCTGCACTGCAGTATCTACTCACAGGTATTATCCCACTACTGGACAGCACGGGGGATTTGACCTGCTTCGTTTCCGACCTGGGCCGGTTCACCCCTCCTTAGACAACCTGGTGGTCCCGGGCTCCCCCAGGAACACCATATCGATACCGAACTTAGCGTGGACACCCGTTCGACATAGTGTGCTGCAACCCAGAGCTCCTCAGCTCACTTGATCCACCAACCTCAGCCTCCCAGTGACTTGGATTACAGGCACATGCCACCGCACCCGGCGAGATATCCAGCTGCAGGTAAAGCTGATAGAGGTAGGAGTCTGTGACGTAATTACGAAGGATGGTTGTAGGCTAAAGGCCTTTGCATGGGAAAAACTAAGAAGTGCTGCTTCTATAAAGCTAGTGCATACACTGTCATTGGATGTCCAGATGGGCCCTTGGTAGGTTTAGGTTGATTTGAAGATATTGGTACATATGCAGAAACACACATGAAATGTGATGTCATGCAAAAACAGGTAAAAATATATAATCTGCATAAATATATCATCAGAAGTTGTACACAACAAATAGGCAAAACACCAAATCAATAGATATGCATATCAAATGCCTTTAGTGATGGAGAATGTCATTTGCCTAGTTTGAGAGCTATTTGCCCAATGCAATTATGCAGTCTAAAATATCCACAGTGTGATTTCAATTGTTTTCTGATTATTGTCAAATATATTAATTATTATATTTTAAATTATGTAACAACATTCCAACCTTGTATAACTTAATCTAGTACAAACATATGACATGATTCCCCTTTTTGTATTCGTTTGCATCACCTTCAATAAGGGACTTAATTTGAAGGTGAATCTCAAATTCCAATGATTTGACTAATCATTATTGTGGCTCATTTCACACAGGTAAATGAACCTATCTGAACTGTCTGTCTGTCGATGGTGATGGGACAGCTGGCCTCAGTTTCATGCTAAGCATCGCGCTAGCACTTACTACTCCCTCAACAGTCCGTGCTGCATTTTGTTACCGGTATTCACACATTTCGTCAGTAGTCGTCAGTATAATTCTCGATTATCAGAAGGTATAACGGTAATTGTTTTTGGAAAGCTGCAAAAAAGTGTCGACTTTTCATGGTCTGATAAACATTTGAAGTGACAATTCGTGAAGTAGATAAAAATAGGTTTTTAAAAAGAGAAAAGATTAGGTCTCGATGTTTTGCCAAGGCTGCACTGCAGTATCTACTCACAGGTATTATCCCACTACTGGACAGCACGGGGGATTTGACCTGCTTCGTTTCCGACCTGGGCCGGTTCACCCCTCCTTAGACAACCTGGTGGTCCCGGGCTCCCCCAGGAACACCATATCGATACCGAACTTAGCGTGGACACCCGTTCGACATAGTGTGCTGCAACCCAGAGCTCCTCAGCTCACTTGATCCACCAACCTCAGCCTCCCAGTGACTTGGATTACAGGCACATGCCACCGCACCCGGCGAGATATCCAGCTGCAGGTAAAGCTGATAGAGGTAGGAGTCTGTGACGTAATTACGAAGGATGGTTGTAGGCTAAAGGCCTTTGCATGGGAAAAACTAAGAAGTGCTGCTTCTATAAAGCTAGTGCATACACTGTCATTGGATGTCCAGATGGGCCCTTGGTAGGTTTAGGTTGATTTGAAGATATTGGTACATATGCAGAACACACATGAAATGTGATGTCATGCAAAAACAGGTAAAAATATATAATCTGCATAAATATATCATCAGAAGTTGTACACAACAAATAGGCAAAACACCAAATCAATAGATATGCATATCAAATGCCTTTAGTGATGGAGAATGTCATTTGCCTAGTTTGAGAGCTATTTGCCCAATGCAATTATGCAGTCTAAAATATCCACAGTGTGATTTCAATTGTTTTCTGATTATTGTCAAATATATTAATTATTATATTTTAAATTATGTAACAACATTCCAACCTTGTATAACTTAATCTAGTACAAACATATGACATGATTCCCCTTTTTGTATTCGTTTGCATCACCTTCAATAAGGGACTTAATTTGAAGGTGAATCTCAAATTCCAATGATTTGACTAATCATTATTGTGGCTCATTTCACACAGGTAAATGAACCTATCTGAACTGTCTGTCTGTCGATGGTGATGGGACAGCTGGCCTCAGTTTCATGCTAAGCATCGCGCTAGCACTTACTACTCCCTCAACAGTCCGTGCTGCATTTTGTTACCGGTATTCACACATTTCGTCAGTAGTCGTCAGTATAATTCTCGATTATCAGAAGGTATAACGGTAATTGTTTTTGGAAAGCTGCAAAAAGTGTCGACTTTTCATGGTCTGATAAACATTTGAAGTGACAATTCGTGAAGTAGATAAAAATAGGTTTTTAAAAAGAGAAAAGATTAGGTCTCGATGTTTTGCCAAGGCTGCACTGCAGTATCTACTCACAGGTATTATCCCACTACTGGACAGCACGGGGATTTGACCTGCTTCGTTTCCGACCTGGGCCGGTTCACCCCTCCTTAGACAACCTGGTGGTCCCGGGCTCCCCCAGGAACACCATATCGATACCGAACTTAGCGTGGACACCCGTTCGACATAGTGTGCTGCAACCCAGAGCTCCTCAGCTCACTTGATCCACCAACCTCAGCCTCCCAGTGACTTGGATTACAGGCACATGCCACCGCACCCGGCGAGATATCCAGCTGCAGGTAAAGCTGATAGAGGTAGGAGTCTGTGACGTAATTACGAAGGATGGTTGTAGGCTAAAGGCCTTTGCATGGGAAAAACTAAGAAGTGCTGCTTCTATAAAGCTAGTGCATACACTGTCATTGGATGTCCAGATGGGCCCTTGGTAGGTTTAGGTTGATTTGAAGATATTGGTACATATGCAGAAACACACATGAAATGTGATGTCATGCAAAAACAGGTAAAAATATATAATCTGCATAAATATATCATCAGAAGTTGTACACAACAAATAGGCAAAACACCAAATCAATAGATATGCATATCAAATGCCTTTAGTGATGGAGAATGTCATTTGCCTAGTTTGAGAGCTATTTGCCCAATGCAATTATGCAGTCTAAAATATCCACAGTGTGATTTCAATTGTTTTCTGATTATTGTCAAATATATTAATTATTATATTTTAAATTATGTAACAACATTCCAACCTTGTTATAACTTAATCTAGTACAAACATATGACATGATTCCCCTTTTTGTATTCGTTTGCATCACCTTCAATAAGGGACTTAATTTGAAGGTGAATCTCAAATTCCAATGATTTGACTAATCATTATTGTGGCTCATTTCACACAGGTAAATGAACCTATCTGAACTGTCTGTCTGTCGATGGTGATGGGACAGCTGGCCTCAGTTTCATGCTAAGCATCGCGCTAGCACTTACTACTCCCTCAACAGTCCGTGCTGCATTTTGTTACCGGTATTCACACATTTCGTCAGTAGTCGTCAGTATAATTCTCGATTATCAGAAGGTATAACGGTAATTGTTTTTGGAAAGCTGCAAAAAAGTGTCGACTTTTCATGGTCTGATAAACATTTCGAAGTGACAATTCGTGAAGTAGATAAAAATAGGTTTTAAAAAAAGAGAAAAGATTAGGTCTCGATGTTTTGCCAAGGCTGCACTGCAGTATCTACTCACAGGTATTATCCCACTACTGGACAGCACGGGGGATTTGACCTGCTTCGTTTCCGACCTGGGCCGGTTCACCCCTCCTTAGACAACCTGGTGGTCCCGGGCTCCCCCAGGAACACCATATCGATACCGAACTTAGCGTGGACACCCGTTCGACATAGTGTGCTGCAACCCAGAGCTCCTCAGCTCACTTGATCCACCAACCTCAGCCTCCCAGTGACTTGGATTACAGGCACATGCCACCGCACCCGGCGAGATATCCAGCTGCAGGTAAAGCTGATAGAGGTAGGAGTCTGTGACGTAATTACGAAGGATGGTTGTAGGCTAAAGGCCTTTGCATGGGAAAAACTAAGAAGTGCTGCTTCTATAAAGCTAGTGCATACACTGTCATTGGATGTCCAGATGGGCCCTTGGTAGGTTTAGGTTGATTTGAAGATATTGGTACATATGCAGAAACACACATGAAATGTGATGTCATGCAAAAACAGGTAAAAATATATAATCTGCATAAATATATCATCAGAAGTTGTACACAACAAATAGGCAAAACACCAAATCAATAGATATGCATATCAAATGCCTTTAGTGATGGAGAATGTCATTTGCCTAGTTTGAGAGCTATTTGCCCAATGCAATTATGCAGTCTAAAATATCCACAGTGTGATTTCAATTGTTTTCTGATTATTGTCAAATATATTAATTATTATATTTTAAATTATGTAACAACATTCCAACCTTGTATAACTTAATCTAGTACAAACATATGACATGATTCCCTTTTTGTATTCGTTTGCATCACCTTCAATAAGGGACTTAATTTGAAGGTGAATCTCAAATTCCAATGATTTGACTAATCATTATTGTGGCTCATTTCACACAGGTAAATGAACCTATCTGAACTGTCTGTCTGTCGATGGTGATGGGACAGCTGGCCTCAGTTTCATGCTAAGCATCGCGCTAGCACTTACTACTCCCTCAACAGTCCGTGCTGCATTTTGTTACCGGTATTCACACATTTCGTCAGTAGTCGTCAGTATAATTCTCGATTATCAGAAGGTATAACGGTAATTGTTTTTGGAAAGCTGCAAAAAAGTGTCGACTTTTCATGGTCTGATAAACATTTCGAAGTGACAATTCGTGAAGTAGATAAAAATAGGTTTAAAAAAAGAGAAAAGATTAGGTCTCGATGTTTTGCCAAGGCTGCACTGCAGTATCTACTCACAGGTATTATCCCACTACTGGACAGCACGGGGGATTTGACCTGCTTCGTTTCCGACCTGGGCCGGTTCACCCCTCCTTAGACAACCTGGTGGTCCCGGGCTCCCCAGGAACACCATATCGATACCGAACTTAGCGTGGACACCCGTTCGACATAGTGTGCTGCAACCCAGAGCTCCTCAGCTCACTTGATCCACCAACCTCAGCCTCCCAGTGACTTGGATTACAGGCACATGCCACCGCACCCGGCGAGATATCCAGCTGCAGGTAAAGCTGATAGAGGTAGGAGTCTGTGACGTAATTACGAAGGATGGTTGTAGGCTAAAGGCCTTTGCATGGGAAAAACTAAGAAGTGCTGCTTCTATAAAGCTAGTGCATACACTGTCATTGGATGTCCAGATGGGCCCTTGGTAGGTTTAGGTTGATTTGAAGATATTGGTACATATGCAGAAACACACATGAAATGTGATGTCATGCAAAAACAGGTAAAAATATATAATCTGCATAAATATATCATCAGAAGTTGTACACAACAAATAGGCAAAACACCAAATCAATAGATATGCATATCAAATGCCTTTAGTGATGGAGAATGTCATTTGCCTAGTTTGAGAGCTATTTGCCCAATGCAATTATGCAGTCTAAAATATCCACAGTGTGATTTCAATTGTTTTCTGATTATTGTCAAATATATTAATTATTATATTTTAAATTATGTAACAACATTCCAACCTTGTATAACTTAATCTAGTACAAACATATGACATGATTCCCCTTTTTGTATTCGTTTGCATCACCTTCAATAAGGGACTTAATTTGAAGGTGAATCTCAAATTCCAATGATTTGACTAATCATTATTGTGGCTCATTTCACACAGGTAAATGAACCTATCTGAACTGTCTGTCTGTCGATGGTGATGGGACAGCTGGCCTCAGTTTCATGCTAAGCATCGCGCTAGCACTTACTACTCCCTCAACAGTCCGTGCTGCATTTTGTTACCGGTATTCACACATTTCGTCAGTAGTCGTCAGTATAATTCTCGATTATCAGAAGGTATAACGGTAATTGTTTTTGGAAAGCTGCAAAAAAGTGTCGACTTTTCATGGTCTGATAAACATTTCGAAGTGACAATTCGTGAAGTAGATAAAAATAGGTTTAAAAAAAAGAGAAAAGATTAGGTCTCGATGTTTTGCCAAGGCTGCACTGCAGTATCTACTCACAGGTATTATCCCACTACTGGACAGCACGGGGGATTTGACCTGCTTCGTTTCCGACCTGGGCCGGTTCACCCCTCCTTAGACAACCTGGTGGTCCCGGGCTCCCCCAGGAACACCATATCGATACCGAACTTAGCGTGGACACCCGTTCGACATAGTGTGCTGCAAGCCCAGAGCTCCTCAGCTCACTTGATCCACCAACCTCAGCCTCCCAGTGACTTGGATTACAGGCACATGCCACCGCACCCGGCGAGATATCCAGCTGCAGGTAAAGCTGATAGAGGTAGGAGTCTGTGACGTAATTACGAAGGATGGTTGTAGGCTAAAGGCCTTTGCATGGGAAAAACTAAGAAGTGCTGCTTCTATAAAGCTAGTGCATACACTGTCATTGGATGTCCAGATGGGCCCTTGGTAGGTTTAGGTTGATTTGAAGATATTGGTACATATGCAGAAACACACATGAAATGTGATGTCATGCAAAAACAGGTAAAAATATATAATCTGCATAAATATATCATCAGAAGTTGTACACAACAAATAGGCAAAACACCAAATCAATAGATATGCATATCAAATGCCTTTAGTGATGGAGAATGTCATTTGCCTAGTTTGAGAGCTATTTGCCCAATGCAATTATGCAGTCTAAAATATCCACAGTGTGATTTCAATTGTTTTCTGATTATTGTCAAATATATTAATTATTATATTTTAAATTATGTAACAACATTCCAACCTTGTATAACTTAATCTAGTACAAACATATGACATGATTCCCCTTTTTGTATTCGTTTGCATCACCTTCAATAAGGGACTTAATTTGAAGGTGAATCTCAAATTCCAATGATTTGACTAATCATTATTGTGGCTCATTTCACACAGGTAAATGAACCTATCTGAACTGTCTGTCTGTCGATGGTGATGGGACAGCTGGCCTCAGTTTCATGCTAAGCATCGCGCTAGCACTTACTACTCCCTCAACAGTCCGTGCTGCATTTTGTTACCGGTATTCACACATTTCGTCAGTAGTCGTCAGTATAATTCTCGATTATCAGAAGGTATAACGGTAATTGTTTTTGGAAAGCTGCAAAAAAGTGTCGACTTTTCATGGTCTGATAAACATTTCGAAGTGACAATTCGTGAAGCAGATAAAAATAGGTTTAAAAAAAGAGAAAAGATTAGGTCTCGATGTTTTGCCAAGGCTGCACTGCAGTATCTACTCACAGGTATTATCCCACTACTGGACAGCACGGGGATTTGACCTGCTTCGTTTCCGACCTGGGCCGGTTCACCCCTCCTTAGACAACCTGGTGGTCCCGGGCTCCCCAGGAACACCATATCGATACCGAACTTAGCGTGGACACCCGTTCGACATAGTGTGCTGCAACCCAGAGCTCCTCAGCTCACTTGATCCACCAACCTCAGCCTCCCAGTGACTTGGATTACAGGCACATGCCACCGCACCCGGCGAGATATCCAGCTGCAGGTAAAGCTGATAGAGGTAGGAGTCTGTGACGTAATTACGAAGGATGGTTGTAGGCTAAAGGCCTTTGCATGGGAAAAACTAAGAAGTGCTGCTTCTATAAAGCTAGTGCATACACTGTCATTGGATGTCCAGATGGGCCCTTGGTAGGTTTAGGTTGATTTGAAGATATTGGTACATATGCAGAAACACACATGAAATGTGATGTCATGCAAAAACAGGTAAAAATATATAATCTGCATAAATATATCATCAGAAGTTGTACACAACAAATAGGCAAAACACCAAATCAATAGATATGCATATCAAATGCCTTTAGTGATGGAGAATGTCATTTGCCTAGTTTGAGAGCTATTTGCCCAATGCAATTATGCAGTCTAAAATATCCACAGTGTGATTTCAATTGTTTTCTGATTATTGTCAAATATATTAATTATTATATTTTAAATTATGTAACAACATTCCAACCTTGTATAACTTAATCTAGTACAAACATATGACATGATTCCCTTTTTGTATTCGTTTGCATCACCTTCAATAAGGGACTTAATTTGAAGGTGAATCTCAAATTCCAATGATTTGACTAATCATTATTGTGCCTCATTTCACACAGGTAAATGAACCTATCTGAACTGTCTGTCTGTCGATGGTGATGGGACAGCTGGCCTCAGTTTCATGCTAAGCATCGCGCTAGCACTTACTACTCCCTCAACAGTCCGTGCTGCATTTTGTTACCGGTATTCACACATTTCGTCAGTAGTCGTCAGTATAATTCTCGATTATCAGAAGGTATAACGGTAATTGTTTTTGGAAAGCTGCAAAAAAGTGTCGACTTTTCATGGTCTGATAAACATTTCGAAGTGACAATTCGTGAAGTAGATAAAAATAGGTTTTTAAAAAGAGAAAAGATTAGGTCTCGATGTTTTGCCAAGGCTGCACTGCAGTATCTACTCACAGGTATTATCCCACTACTGGACAGCACGGGGATTTGACCTGCTTCGTTTCCGACCTGGGCCGGTTCACCCCTCCTTAGACAACCTGGTGGTCCCGGGCTCCCCCAGGAACACCATATCGATACCGAACTTAGCGTGGACACCCGTTCGACATAGTGTGCTGCAACCCAGAGCTCCTCAGCTCACTTGATCCACCAACCTCAGCCTCCCAGTGACTTGGATTACAGGCACATGCCACCGCACCCGGCGAGATATCCAGCTGCAGGTAAAGCTGATAGAGGTAGGAGTCTGTGACGTAATTACGAAGGATGGTTGTAGGCTAAAGGCCTTTGCATGGGAAAAACTAAGAAGTGCTGCTTCTATAAAGCTAGTGCATACACTGTCATTGGATGTCCAGATGGGCCCTTGGTAGGTTTAGGTTGATTTGAAGATATTGGTACATATGCAGAAACACACATGAAATGTGATGTCATGCAAAAACAGGTAAAAATATATAATCTGCATAAATATATCATCAGAAGTTGTACACAACAAATAGGCAAAACACCAAATCAATAGATATGCATATCAAATGCCTTTAGTGATGGAGAATGTCATTTGCCTAGTTTGAGAGCTATTTGCCCAATGCAATTATGCAGTCTAAAATATCCACAGTGTGATTTCAATTGTTTTCTGATTATTGTCAAATATATTAATTATTATATTTTAAATTATGTAACAACATTCCAACCTTGTATAACTTAATCTAGTACAAACATATGACATGATTCCCCTTTTTGTATTCGTTTGCATCACCTTCAATAAGGGACTTAATTTGAAGGTGAATCTCAAATTCCAATGATTTGACTAATCATTATTGTGCCTCATTTCACACAGGTAAATGAACCTATCTGAACTGTCTGTCTGTCGATGGTGATGGGACAGCTGGCCTCAGTTTCATGCTAAGCATCGCGCTAGCACTTACTACTCCCTCAACAGTCCGTGCTGCATTTTGTTACCGGTATTCACACATTTCGTCAGTAGTCGTCAGTATAATTCTCGATTATCAGAAGGTATAACGGTAATTGTTTTTGGAAAGCTGCAAAAAAGTGTCGACTTTTCATGGTCTGATAAACATTTCGAAGTGACAATTCGTGAAGTAGATAAAAATAGGTTTTAAAAAAGAGAAAAGATTAGGTCTCGATGTTTTGCCAAGGCTGCACTGCAGTATCTACTCACAGGTATTATCCCACTACTGGACAGCACGGGGGATTTGACCTGCTTCGTTTCCGACCTGGGCCGGTTCACCCCTCCTTAGACAACCTGGTGGTCCCGGGCTCCCCAGGAACACCATATCGATACCGAACTTAGCGTGGACACCCGTTCGACATAGTGTGCTGCAACCCAGAGCTCCTCAGCTCACTTGATCCACCAACCTCAGCCTCCCAGTGACTTGGATTACAGGCACATGCCACCGCACCCGGCGAGATATCCAGCTGCAGGTAAAGCTGATAGAGGTAGGAGTCTGTGACGTAATTACGAAGGATGGTTGTAGGCTAAAGGCCTTTGCATGGGAAAAACTAAGAAGTGCTGCTTCTATAAAGCTAGTGCATACACTGTCATTGGATGTCCAGATGGGCCCTTGGTAGGTTTAGGTTGATTTGAAGATATTGGTACATATGCAGAAACACACATGAAATGTGATGTCATGCAAAAACAGGTAAAAATATATAATCTGCATAAATATATCATCAGAAGTTGTACACAACAAATAGGCAAAACACCAAATCAATAGATATGCATATCAAATGCCTTTAGTGATGGAGAATGTCATTTGCCTAGTTTGAGAGCTATTTGCCCAATGCAATTATGCAGTCTAAAATATCCACAGTGTGATTTCAATTGTTTTCTGATTATTGTCAAATATATTAATTATTATATTTTAAATTATGTAACAACATTCCAACCTTGTATAACTTAATCTAGTACAAACATATGACATGATTCCCCTTTTTGTATTCGTTTGCATCACCTTCAATAAGGGACTTAATTTGAAGGTGAATCTCAAATTCCAATGATTTGACTAATCATTATTGTGCCTCATTTCACACAGGTAAATGAACCTATCTGAACTGTCTGTCTGTCGATGGTGATGGGACAGCTGGCCTCAGTTTCATGCTAAGCATCGCGCTAGCACTTACTACTCCCTCAACAGTCCGTGCTGCATTTTGTTACCGGTATTCACACATTTCGTCAGTAGTCGTCAGTATAATTCTCGATTATCAGAAGGTATAACGGTAATTGTTTTTGGAAAGCTGCAAAAAAGTGTCGACTTTTCATGGTCTGATAAACATTTCGAAGTGACAATTCGTGAAGTAGATAAAAATAGGTTTTTAAAAAGAGAAAAGATTAGGTCTCGATGTTTTGCCAAGGCTGCACTGCAGTATCTACTCACAGGTATTATCCCACTACTGGACAGCACGGGGGATTTGACCTGCTTCGTTTCCGACCTGGGCCGGTTCACCCCTCCTTAGACAACCTGGTGGTCCCGGGCTCCCCCAGGAACACCATATCGATACCGAACTTAGCGTGGACACCCGTTCGACATAGTGTGCTGCAACCCAGAGCTCCTCAGCTCACTTGATCCACCAACCTCAGCCTCCCAGTGACTTGGATTACAGGCACATGCCACCGCACCCGGCGAGATATCCAGCTGCAGGTAAAGCTGATAGAGGTAGGAGTCTGTGACGTAATTACGAAGGATGGTTGTAGGCTAAAGGCCTTTGCATGGGAAAAACTAAGAAGTGCTGCTTCTATAAAGCTAGTGCATACACTGTCATTGGATGTCCAGATGGGCCCTTGGTAGGTTTAGGTTGATTTGAAGATATTGGTACATATGCAGAAACACACATGAAATGTGATGTCATGCAAAAACAGGTAAAAATATATAATCTGCATAAATATATCATCAGAAGTTGTACACAACAAATAGGCAAAACACCAAATCAATAGATATGCATATCAAATGCCTTTAGTGATGGAGAATGTCATTTGCCTAGTTTGAGAGCTATTTGCCCAATGCAATTATGCAGTCTAAAATATCCACAGTGTGATTTCAATTGTTTTCTGATTATTGTCAAATATATTAATTATTATATTTTAAATTATGTAACAACATTCCAACCTTGTATAACTTAATCTAGTACAAACATATGACATGATTCCCCTTTTTGTATTCGTTTGCATCACCTTCAATAAGGGACTTAATTTGAAGGTGAATCTCAAATTCCAATGATTTGACTAATCATTATTGTGGCTCATTTCACACAGGTAAATGAACCTATCTGAACTGTCTGTCTGTCGATGGTGATGGGACAGCTGGCCTCAGTTTCATGCTAAGCATCGCGCTAGCACTTACTACTCCCTCAACAGTCCGTGCTGCATTTTGTTACCGGTATTCACACATTTCGTCAGTAGTCGTCAGTATAATTCTCGATTATCAGAAGGTATAACGGTAATTGTTTTTGGAAAGCTGCAAAAAAGTGTCGACTTTTCATGGTCTGATAAACATTTCGAAGTGACAATTCGTGAAGTAGATAAAAATAGGTTTTTAAAAAGAGAAAAGATTAGGTCTCGATGTTTTGCCAAGGCTGCACTGCAGTATCTACTCACAGGTATTATCCCACTACTGGACAGCACGGGGATTTGACCTGCTTCGTTTCCGACCTGGGCCGGTTCACCCCTCCTTAGACAACCTGGTGGTCCCGGGCTCCCCCAGGAACACCATATCGATACCGAACTTAGCGTGGACACCCGTTCGACATAGTGTGCTGCAACCCAGAGCTCCTCAGCTCACTTGATCCACCAACCTCAGCCTCCCAGTGACTTGGATTACAGGCACATGCCACCGCACCCGGCGAGATATCCAGCTGCAGGTAAAGCTGATAGAGGTAGGAGTCTGTGACGTAATTACGAAGGATGGTTGTAGGCTAAAGGCCTTTGCATGGGAAAAACTAAGAAGTGCTGCTTCTATAAAGCTAGTGCATACACTGTCATTGGATGTCCAGATGGGCCCTTGGTAGGTTTAGGTTGATTTGAAGATATTGGTACATATGCAGAAACACACATGAAATGTGATGTCATGCAAAAACAGGTAAAAATATATAATCTGCATAAATATATCATCAGAAGTTGTACACAACAAATAGGCAAAACACCAAATCAATAGATATGCATATCAAATGCCTTTAGTGATGGAGAATGTCATTTGCCTAGTTTGAGAGCTATTTGCCCAATGCAATTATGCAGTCTAAAATATCCACAGTGTGATTTCAATTGTTTTCTGATTATTGTCAAATATATTAATTATTATATTTTAAATTATGTAACAACATTCCAACCTTGTATAACTTAATCTAGTACAAACATATGACATGATTCCCCTTTTTGTATTCGTTTGCATCACCTTCAATAAGGGACTTAATTTGAAGGTGAATCTCAAATTCCAATGATTTGACTAATCATTATTGTGGCTCATTTCACACAGGTAAATGAACCTATCTGAACTGTCTGTCTGTCGATGGTGATGGGACAGCTGGCCTCAGTTTCATGCTAAGCATCGCGCTAGCACTTACTACTCCCTCAACAGTCCGTGCTGCATTTTGTTACCGGTATTCACACATTTCGTCAGTAGTCGTCAGTATAATTCTCGATTATCAGAAGGTATAACGGTAATTGTTTTTGGAAAGCTGCAAAAAAGTGTCGACTTTTCATGGTCTGATAAACATTTCGAAGTGACAATTCGTGAAGTAGATAAAAATAGGTTTTTAAAAAGAGAAAAGATTAGGTCTCGATGTTTTGCCAAGGCTGCACTGCAGTATCTACTCACAGGTATTATCCCACTACTGGACAGCACGGGGATTTGACCTGCTTCGTTTCCGACCTGGGCCGGTTCACCCCTCCTTAGACAACCTGGTGGTCCCGGGCTCCCCCAGGAACACCATATCGATACCGAACTTAGCGTGGACACCCGTTCGACATAGTGTGCTGCAACCCAGAGCTCCTCAGCTCACTTGATCCACCAACCTCAGCCTCCCAGTGACTTGGATTACAGGCACATGCCACCGCACCCGGCGAGATATCCAGCTGCAGGTAAAGCTGATAGAGGTAGGAGTCTGTGACGTAATTACGAAGGATGGTTGTAGGCTAAAGGCCTTTGCATGGGAAAAACTAAGAAGTGCTGCTTCTATAAAGCTAGTGCATACACTGTCATTGGATGTCCAGATGGGCCCTTGGTAGGTTTAGGTTGATTTGAAGATATTGGTACATATGCAGAAACACACATGAAATGTGATGTCATGCAAAAACAGGTAAAAATATATAATCTGCATAAATATATCATCAGAAGTTGTACACAACAAATAGGCAAAACACCAAATCAATAGATATGCATATCAAATGCCTTTAGTGATGGAGAATGTCATTTGCCTAGTTTGAGAGCTATTTGCCCAATGCAATTATGCAGTCTAAAATATCCACAGTGTGATTTCAATTGTTTTCTGATTATTGTCAAATATATTAATTATTATATTTTAAATTATGTAACAACATTCCAACCTTGTATAACTTAATCTAGTACAAACATATGACATGATTCCCCTTTTTGTATTCGTTTGCATCACCTTCAATAAGGGACTTAATTTGAAGGTGAATCTCAAATTCCAATGATTTGACTAATCATTATTGTGCCTCATTTCACACAGGTAAATGAACCTATCTGAACTGTCTGTCTGTCGATGGTGATGGGACAGCTGGCCTCAGTTTCATGCTAAGCATCGCGCTAGCACTTACTACTCCCTCAACAGTCCGTGCTGCATTTTGTTACCGGTATTCACACATTTCGTCAGTAGTCGTCAGTATAATTCTCGATTATCAGAAGGTATAACGGTAATTGTTTTTGGAAAGCTGCAAAAAAGTGTCGACTTTTCATGGTCTGATAAACATTTCGAAGTGACAATTCGTGAAGTAGATAAAAATAGGTTTTTAAAAAGAGAAAAGATTAGGTCTCGATGTTTTGCCAAGGCTGCACTGCAGTATCTACTCACAGGTATTATCCCACTACTGGACAGCACGGGGATTTGACCTGCTTCGTTTCCGACCTGGGCCGGTTCACCCCTCCTTAGACAACCTGGTGGTCCCGGGCTCCCCCAGGAACACCATATCGATACCGAACTTAGCGTGGACACCCGTTCGACATAGTGTGCTGCAACCCAGAGCTCCTCAGCTCACTTGATCCACCAACCTCAGCCTCCCAGTGACTTGGATTACAGGCACATGCCACCGCACCCGGCGAGATATCCAGCTGCAGGTAAAGCTGATAGAGGTAGGAGTCTGTGACGTAATTACGAAGGATGGTTGTAGGCTAAAGGCCTTTGCATGGGAAAAACTAAGAAGTGCTGCTTCTATAAAGCTAGTGCATACACTGTCATTGGATGTCCAGATGGGCCCTTGGTAGGTTTAGGTTGATTTGAAGATATTGGTACATATGCAGAAACACACATGAAATGTGATGTCATGCAAAAACAGGTAAAAATATATAATCTGCATAAATATATCATCAGAAGTTGTACACAACAAATAGGCAAAACACCAAATCAATAGATATGCATATCAAATGCCTTTAGTGATGGAGAATGTCATTTGCCTAGTTTGAGAGCTATTTGCCCAATGCAATTATGCAGTCTAAAATATCCACAGTGTGATTTCAATTGTTTTCTGATTATTGTCAAATATATTAATTATTATATTTTAAATTATGTAACAACATTCCAACCTTGTATAACTTAATCTAGTACAAACATATGACATGATTCCCCTTTTTGTATTCGTTTGCATCACCTTCAATAAGGGACTTAATTTGAAGGTGAATCTCAAATTCCAATGATTTGACTAATCATTATTGTGGCTCATTTCACACAGGTAAATGAACCTATCTGAACTGTCTGTCTGTCGATGGTGATGGGACAGCTGGCCTCAGTTTCATGCTAAGCATCGCGCTAGCACTTACTACTCCCTCAACAGTCCGTGCTGCATTTTGTTACCGGTATTCACACATTTCGTCAGTAGTCGTCAGTATAATTCTCGATTATCAGAAGGTATAACGGTAATTGTTTTTGGAAAGCTGCAAAAAAGTGTCGACTTTTCATGGTCTGATAAACATTTCGAAGTGACAATTCGTGAAGTAGATAAAAATAGGTTTTTAAAAAGAGAAAAGATTAGGTCTCGATGTTTTGCCAAGGCTGCACTGCAGTATCTACTCACAGGTATTATCCCACTACTGGACAGCACGGGGGATTTGACCTGCTTCGTTTCCGACCTGGGCCGGTTCACCCCTCCTTAGACAACCTGGTGGTCCCGGGCTCCCCCAGGAACACCATATCGATACCGAACTTAGCGTGGACACCCGTTCGACATAGTGTGCTGCAACCCAGAGCTCCTCAGCTCACTTGATCCACCAACCTCAGCCTCCCAGTGACTTGGATTACAGGCACATGCCACCGCACCCGGCGAGATATCCAGCTGCAGGTAAAGCTGATAGAGGTAGGAGTCTGTGACGTAATTACGAAGGATGGTTGTAGGCTAAAGGCCTTTGCATGGGAAAAACTAAGAAGTGCTGCTTCTATAAAGCTAGTGCATACACTGTCATTGGATGTCCAGATGGGCCCTTGGTAGGTTTAGGTTGATTTGAAGATATTGGTACATATGCAGAAACACACATGAAATGTGATGTCATGCAAAAACAGGTAAAAATATATAATCTGCATAAATATATCATCAGAAGTTGTACACAACAAATAGGCAAAACACCAAATCAATAGATATGCATATCAAATGCCTTTAGTGATGGAGAATGTCATTTGCCTAGTTTGAGAGCTATTTGCCCAATGCAATTATGCAGTCTAAAATATCCACAGTGTGATTTCAATTGTTTTCTGATTATTGTCAAATATATTAATTATTATATTTTAAATTATGTAACAACATTCCAACCTTGTATAACTTAATCTAGTACAAACATATGACATGATTCCCCTTTTTGTATTCGTTTGCATCACCTTCAATAAGGGACTTAATTTGAAGGTGAATCTCAAATTCCAATGATTTGACTAATCATTATTGTGGCTCATTTCACACAGGTAAATGAACCTATCTGAACTGTCTGTCTGTCGATGGTGATGGGACAGCTGGCCTCAGTTTCATGCTAAGCATCGCGCTAGCACTTACTACTCCCTCAACAGTCCGTGCTGCATTTTGTTACCGGTATTCACACATTTCGTCAGTAGTCGTCAGTATAATTCTCGATTATCAGAAGGTATAACGGTAATTGTTTTTGGAAAGCTGCAAAAAAGTGTCGACTTTTCATGGTCTGATAAACATTTCGAAGTGACAATTCGTGAAGTAGATAAAAATAGGTTTTTAAAAAGAGAAAAGATTAGGTCTCGATGTTTTGCCAAGGCTGCACTGCAGTATCTACTCACAGGTATTATCCCACTACTGGACAGCACGGGGGATTTGACCTGCTTCGTTTCCGACCTGGGCCGGTTCACCCCTCCTTAGACAACCTGGTGGTCCCGGGCTCCCCCAGGAACACCATATCGATACCGAACTTAGCGTGGACACCCGTTCGACATAGTGTGCTGCAACCCAGAGCTCCTCAGCTCACTTGATCCACCAACCTCAGCCTCCCAGTGACTTGGATTACAGGCACATGCCACCGCACCCGGCGAGATATCCAGCTGCAGGTAAAGCTGATAGAGGTAGGAGTCTGTGACGTAATTACGAAGGATGGTTGTAGGCTAAAGGCCTTTGCATGGGAAAAACTAAGAAGTGCTGCTTCTATAAAGCTAGTGCATACACTGTCATTGGATGTCCAGATGGGCCCTTGGTAGGTTTAGGTTGATTTGAAGATATTGGTACATATGCAGAAACACACATGAAATGTGATGTCATGCAAAAACAGGTAAAAATATATAATCTGCATAAATATATCATCAGAAGTTGTACACAACAAATAGGCAAAACACCAAATCAATAGATATGCATATCAAATGCCTTTAGTGATGGAGAATGTCATTTGCCTAGTTTGAGAGCTATTTGCCCAATGCAATTATGCAGTCTAAAATATCCACAGTGTGATTTCAATTGTTTTCTGATTATTGTCAAATATATTAATTATTATATTTTAAATTATGTAACAACATTCCAACCTTGTATAACTTAATCTAGTACAAACATATGACATGATTCCCCTTTTTGTATTCGTTTGCATCACCTTCAATAAGGGACTTAATTTGAAGGTGAATCTCAAATTCCAATGATTTGACTAATCATTATTGTGGCTCATTTCACACAGGTAAATGAACCTATCTGAACTGTCTGTCTGTCGATGGTGATGGGACAGCTGGCCTCAGTTTCATGCTAAGCATCGCGCTAGCACTTACTACTCCCTCAACAGTCCGTGCTGCATTTTGTTACCGGTATTCACACATTTCGTCAGTAGTCGTCAGTATAATTCTCGATTATCAGAAGGTATAACGGTAATTGTTTTTGGAAAGCTGCAAAAAAGTGTCGACTTTTCATGGTCTGATAAACATTTCGAAGTGACAATTCGTGAAGTAGATAAAAATAGGTTTTTAAAAAGAGAAAAGATTAGGTCTCGATGTTTTGCCAAGGCTGCACTGCAGTATCTACTCACAGGTATTATCCCACTACTGGACAGCACGGGGATTTGACCTGCTTCGTTTCCGACCTGGGCCGGTTCACCCCTCCTTAGACAACCTGGTGGTCCCGGGCTCCCCCAGGAACACCATATCGATACCGAACTTAGCGTGGACACCCGTTCGACATAGTGTGCTGCAACCCAGAGCTCCTCAGCTCACTTGATCCACCAACCTCAGCCTCCCAGTGACTTGGATTACAGGCACATGCCACCGCACCCGGCGAGATATCCAGCTGCAGGTAAAGCTGATAGAGGTAGGAGTCTGTGACGTAATTACGAAGGATGGTTGTAGGCTAAAGGCCTTTGCATGGGAAAAACTAAGAAGTGCTGCTTCTATAAAGCTAGTGCATACACTGTCATTGGATGTCCAGATGGGCCCTTGGTAGGTTTAGGTTGATTTGAAGATATTGGTACATATGCAGAAACACACATGAAATGTGATGTCATGCAAAAACAGGTAAAAATATATAATCTGCATAAATATATCATCAGAAGTTGTACACAACAAATAGGCAAAACACCAAATCAATAGATATGCATATCAAATGCCTTTAGTGATGGAGAATGTCATTTGCCTAGTTTGAGAGCTATTTGCCCAATGCAATTATGCAGTCTAAAATATCCACAGTGTGATTTCAATTGTTTTCTGATTATTGTCAAATA
Source organism: Oncorhynchus gorbuscha (assembly GCF_021184085.1). NCBI lineage: Eukaryota > Metazoa > Chordata > Actinopteri > Salmoniformes > Salmonidae > Oncorhynchus > Oncorhynchus gorbuscha. The sequence goes on from NC_060184.1 coordinate 37,614,279, forward strand.
TATTAATTATTATATTTTAAATTATGTAACAACATTCCAACCTTGTATAACTTAATCTAGTACAAACATATGACATGATTCCCCTTTTTGTATTCGTTTGCATCACCTTCAATAAGGGACTTAATTTGAAGGTGAATCTCAAATTCCAATGATTTGACTAATCATTATTGTGGCTCATTTCACACAGGTAAATGAACCTATCTGAACTGTCTGTCTGTCGATGGTGATGGGACAGCTGGCCTCAGTTTCATGCTAAGCATCGCGCTAGCACTTACTACTCCCTCAACAGTCCGTGCTGCATTTTGTTACCGGTATTCACACATTTCGTCAGTAGTCGTCAGTATAATTCTCGATTATCAGAAGGTATAACGGTAATTGTTTTTGGAAAGCTGCAAAAAGTGTCGACTTTTCATGGTCTGATAAACATTTCGAAGTGACAATTCGTGAAGTAGATAAAAATAGGTTTTTAAAAAGAGAAAAGATTAGGTCTCGATGTTTTGCCAAGGCTGCACTGCAGTATCTACTCACAGGTATTATCCCACTACTGGACAGCACGGGGATTTGACCTGCTTCGTTTCCGACCTGGGCCGGTTCACCCCTCCTTAGACAACCTGGTGGTCCCGGGCTCCCCCAGGAACACCATATCGATACCGAACTTAGCGTGGACACCCGTTCGACATAGTGTGCTGCAACCCAGAGCTCCTCAGCTCACTTGATCCACCAACCTCAGCCTCCCAGTGACTTGGATTACAGGCACATGCCACCGCACCCGGCGAGATATCCAGCTGCAGGTAAAGCTGATAGAGGTAGGAGTCTGTGACGTAATTACGAAGGATGGTTGTAGGCTAAAGGCCTTTGCATGGGAAAAACTAAGAAGTGCTGCTTCTATAAAGCTAGTGCATACACTGTCATTGGATGTCCAGATGGGCCCTTGGTAGGTTTAGGTTGATTTGAAGATATTGGTACATATGCAGAAACACACATGAAATGTGATGTCATGCAAAAACAGGTAAAAATATATAATCTGCATAAATATATCATCAGAAGTTGTACACAACAAATAGGCAAAACACCAAATCAATAGATATGCATATCAAATGCCTTTAGTGATGGAGAATGTCATTTGCCTAGTTTGAGAGCTATTTGCCCAATGCAATTATGCAGTCTAAAATATCCACAGTGTGATTTCAATTGTTTTCTGATTATTGTCAAATATATTAATTATTATATTTTAAATTATGTAACAACATTCCAACCTTGTATAACTTAATCTAGTACAAACATATGACATGATTCCCCTTTTTGTATTCGTTTGCATCACCTTCAATAAGGGACTTAATTTGAAGGTGAATCTCAAATTCCAATGATTTGACTAATCATTATTGTGGCTCATTTCACACAGGTAAATGAACCTATCTGAACTGTCTGTCTGTCGATGGTGATGGGACAGCTGGCCTCAGTTTCATGCTAAGCATCGCGCTAGCACTTACTACTCCCTCAACAGTCCGTGCTGCATTTTGTTACCGGTATTCACACATTTCGTCAGTAGTCGTCAGTATAATTCTCGATTATCAGAAGGTATAACGGTAATTGTTTTTGGAAAGCTGCAAAAAAGTGTCGACTTTTCATGGTCTGATAAACATTTCGAAGTGACAATTCGTGAAGTAGATAAAAATAGGTTTTAAAAAAAGAGAAAAGATTAGGTCTCGATGTTTTGCCAAGGCTGCACTGCAGTATCTACTCACAGGTATTATCCCACTACTGGACAGCACGGGGATTTGACCTGCTTCGTTTCCGACCTGGGCCGGTTCACCCCTCCTTAGACAACCTGGTGGTCCCGGGCTCCCCAGGAACACCATATCGATACCGAACTTAGCGTGGACACCCGTTCGACATAGTGTGCTGCAACCCAGAGCTCCTCAGCTCACTTGATCCACCAACCTCAGCCTCCCAGTGACTTGGATTACAGGCACATGCCACCGCACCCGGCGAGATATCCAGCTGCAGGTAAAGCTGATAGAGGTAGGAGTCTGTGACGTAATTACGAAGGATGGTTGTAGGCTAAAGGCCTTTGCATGGGAAAAACTAAGAAGTGCTGCTTCTATAAAGCTAGTGCATACACTGTCATTGGATGTCCAGATGGGCCCTTGGTAGGTTTAGGTTGATTTGAAGATATTGGTACATATGCAGAAACACACATGAAATGTGATGTCATGCAAAAACAGGTAAAAATATATAATCTGCATAAATATATCATCAGAAGTTGTACACAACAAATAGGCAAAACACCAAATCAATAGATATGCATATCAAATGCCTTTAGTGATGGAGAATGTCATTTGCCTAGTTTGAGAGCTATTTGCCCAATGCAATTATGCAGTCTAAAATATCCACAGTGTGATTTCAATTGTTTTCTGATTATTGTCAAATATATTAATTATTATATTTTAAATTATGTAACAACATTCCAACCTTGTATAACTTAATCTAGTACAAACATATGACATGATTCCCCTTTTTGTATTCGTTTGCATCACCTTCAATAAGGGACTTAATTTGAAGGTGAATCTCAAATTCCAATGATTTGACTAATCATTATTGTGGCTCATTTCACACAGGTAAATGAACCTATCTGAACTGTCTGTCTGTCGATGGTGATGGGACAGCTGGCCTCAGTTTCATGCTAAGCATCGCGCTAGCACTTACTACTCCCTCAACAGTCCGTGCTGCATTTTGTTACCGGTATTCACACATTTCGTCAGTAGTCGTCAGTATAATTCTCGATTATCAGAAGGTATAACGGTAATTGTTTTTGGAAAGCTGCAAAAAAGTGTCGACTTTTCATGGTCTGATAAACATTTCGAAGTGACAATTCGTGAAGTAGATAAAAATAGGTTTTTAAAAAGAGAAAAGATTAGGTCTCGATGTTTTGCCAAGGCTGCACTGCAGTATCTACTCACAGGTATTATCCCACTACTGGACAGCACGGGGATTTGACCTGCTTCGTTTCCGACCTGGGCCGGTTCACCCCTCCTTAGACAACCTGGTGGTCCCGGGCTCCCCCAGGAACACCATATCGATACCGAACTTAGCGTGGACACCCGTTCGACATAGTGTGCTGCAACCCAGAGCTCCTCAGCTCACTTGATCCACCAACCTCAGCCTCCCAGTGACTTGGATTACAGGCACATGCCACCGCACCCGGCGAGATATCCAGCTGCAGGTAAAGCTGATAGAGGTAGGAGTCTGTGACGTAATTACGAAGGATGGTTGTAGGCTAAAGGCCTTTGCATGGGAAAAACTAAGAAGTGCTGCTTCTATAAAGCTAGTGCATACACTGTCATTGGATGTCCAGATGGGCCCTTGGTAGGTTTAGGTTGATTTGAAGATATTGGTACATATGCAGAAACACACATGAAATGTGATGTCATGCAAAAACAGGTAAAAATATATAATCTGCATAAATATATCATCAGAAGTTGTACACAACAAATAGGCAAAACACCAAATCAATAGATATGCATATCAAATGCCTTTAGTGATGGAGAATGTCATTTGCCTAGTTTGAGAGCTATTTGCCCAATGCAATTATGCAGTCTAAAATATCCACAGTGTGATTTCAATTGTTTTCTGATTATTGTCAAATATATTAATTATTATATTTTAAATTATGTAACAACATTCCAACCTTGTATAACTTAATCTAGTACAAACATATGACATGATTCCCCTTTTTGTATTCGTTTGCATCACCTTCAATAAGGGACTTAATTTGAAGGTGAATCTCAAATTCCAATGATTTGACTAATCATTATTGTGGCTCATTTCACACAGGTAAATGAACCTATCTGAACTGTCTGTCTGTCGATGGTGATGGGACAGCTGGCCTCAGTTTCATGCTAAGCATCGCGCTAGCACTTACTACTCCCTCAACAGTCCGTGCTGCATTTTGTTACCGGTATTCACACATTTCGTCAGTAGTCGTCAGTATAATTCTCGATTATCAGAAGGTATAACGGTAATTGTTTTTGGAAAGCTGCAAAAAAGTGTCGACTTTTCATGGTCTGATAAACATTTCGAAGTGACAATTCGTGAAGCAGATAAAAATAGGTTTTTAAAAAGAGAAAAGATTAGGTCTCGATGTTTTGCCAAGGCTGCACTGCAGTATCTACTCACAGGTATTATCCCACTACTGGACAGCACGGGTGATTTGACCTGCTTCGTTTCCGACCTGGGCCGGTTCACCCCTCCTTAGACAACCTGGTGGTCCCGGGCTCCCCCAGGAACACCATATCGATACCGAACTTAGCGTGGACACCCGTTCGACATAGTGTGCTGCAACCCAGAGCTCCTCAGCTCACTTGATCCACCAACCTCAGCCTCCCAGTGACTTGGATTACAGGCACATGCCACCGCACCCGGCGAGATATCCAGCTGCAGGTAAAGCTGATAGAGGTAGGAGTCTGTGACGTAATTACGAAGGATGGTTGTAGGCTAAAGGCCTTTGCATGGGAAAAACTAAGAAGTGCTGCTTCTATAAAGCTAGTGCATACACTGTCATTGGATGTCCAGATGGGCCCTTGGTAGGTTTAGGTTGATTTGAAGATATTGGTACATATGCAGAAACACACATGAAATGTGATGTCATGCAAAAACAGGTAAAAATATATAATCTGCATAAATATATCATCAGAAGTTGTACACAACAAATAGGCAAAACACCAAATCAATAGATATGCATATCAAATGCCTTTAGTGATGGAGAATGTCATTTGCCTAGTTTGAGAGCTATTTGCCCAATGCAATTATGCAGTCTAAAATATCCACAGTGTGATTTCAATTGTTTTCTGATTATTGTCAAATATATTAATTATTATATTTTAAATTATGTAACAACATTCCAACCTTGTATAACTTAATCTAGTACAAACATATGACATGATTCCCCTTTTTGTATTCGTTTGCATCACCTTCAATAAGGGACTTAATTTGAAGGTGAATCTCAAATTCCAATGATTTGACTAATCATTATTGTGCCTCATTTCACACAGGTAAATGAACCTATCTGAACTGTCTGTCTGTCGATGGTGATGGGACAGCTGGCCTCAGTTTCATGCTAAGCATCGCGCTAGCACTTACTACTCCCTCAACAGTCCGTGCTGCATTTTGTTACCGGTATTCACACATTTCGTCAGTAGTCGTCAGTATAATTCTCGATTATCAGAAGGTATAACGGTAATTGTTTTTGGAAAGCTGCAAAAAAGTGTCGACTTTTCATGGTCTGATAAACATTTCGAAGTGACAATTCGTGAAGCAGATAAAAATAGGTTTTTAAAAACAGAAAAGATTAGGTCTCGATGTTTTGCCAAGGCTGCACTGCAGTATCTACTCACAGGTATTATCCCACTACTGGACAGCACGGGGGATTTGACCTGCTTCGTTTCCGACCTGGGCCGGTTCACCCCTCCTTAGACAACCTGGTGGTCCCGGGCTCCCCCAGGAACACCATATCGATACCGAACTTAGCGTGGACACCCGTTCGACATAGTGTGCTGCAACCCAGAGCTCCTCAGCTCACTTGATCCACCAACCTCAGCCTCCCAGTGACTTGGATTACAGGCACATGCCACCGCACCCGGCGAGATATCCAGCTGCAGGTAAAGCTGATAGAGGTAGGAGTCTGTGACGTAATTACGAAGGATGGTTGTAGGCTAAAGGCCTTTGCATGGGAAAAACTAAGAAGTGCTGCTTCTATAAAGCTAGTGCATACACTGTCATTGGATGTCCAGATGGGCCCTTGGTAGGTTTAGGTTGATTTGAAGATATTGGTACATATGCAGAAACACACATGAAATGTGATGTCATGCAAAAACAGGTAAAAATATATAATCTGCATAAATATATCATCAGAAGTTGTACACAACAAATAGGCAAAACACCAAATCAATAGATATGCATATCAAATGCCTTTAGTGATGGAGAATGTCATTTGCCTAGTTTGAGAGCTATTTGCCCAATGCAATTATGCAGTCTAAAATATCCACAGTGTGATTTCAATTGTTTTCTGATTATTGTCAAATATATTAATTATTATATTTTAAATTATGTAACAACATTCCAACCTTGTATAACTTAATCTAGTACAAACATATGACATGATTCCCCTTTTTGTATTCGTTTGCATCACCTTCAATAAGGGACTTAATTTGAAGGTGAATCTCAAATTCCAATGATTTGACTAATCATTATTGTGGCTCATTTCACACAGGTAAATGAACCTATCTGAACTGTCTGTCTGTCGATGGTGATGGGACAGCTGGCCTCAGTTTCATGCTAAGCATCGCGCTAGCACTTACTACTCCCTCAACAGTCCGTGCTGCATTTTGTTACCGGTATTCACACATTTCGTCAGTAGTCGTCAGTATAATTCTCGATTATCAGAAGGTATAACGGTAATTGTTTTTGGAAAGCTGCAAAAAAGTGTCGACTTTTCATGGTCTGATAAACATTTCGAAGTGACAATTCGTGAAGCAGATAAAAATAGGTTTTAAAAAAAGAAAATATTGGGTCTCAATGTTTTGCCAAGGCTGCACTGCAGTATCTACTCACAGGTATTATCCCACTACTGGACAGCACGGGGATTTGACCTGCTTCGTTTCCGACCTGGGCCGGTTCACCCCTCCTTAGACAACCTGGTGGTCCCGGGCTCCCCAGGAACACCATATCGATACCGAACTTAGCGTGGACACCCGTTCGACATAGTGTGCTGCAACCCAGAGCTCCTCAGCTCACTTGATCCACCAACCTCAGCCTCCCAGTGACTTGGATTACAGGCACATGCCACCGCACCCGGCGAGATATCCAGCTGCAGGTAAAGCTGATAGAGGTAGGAGTCTGTGACGTAATTACGAAGGATGGTTGTAGGCTAAAGGCCTTTGCATGGGAAAAACTAAGAAGTGCTGCTTCTATAAAGCTAGTGCATACACTGTCATTGGATGTCCAGATGGGCCCTTGGTAGGTTTAGGTTGATTTGAAGATATTGGTACATATGCAGAAACACACATGAAATGTGATGTCATGCAAAAACAGGTAAAAATATATAATCTGCATAAATATATCATCAGAAGTTGTACACAACAAATAGGCAAAACACCAAATCAATAGATATGCATATCAAATGCCTTTAGTGATGGAGAATGTCATTTGCCTAGTTTGAGAGCTATTTGCCCAATGCAATTATGCAGTCTAAAATATCCACAGTGTGATTTCAATTGTTTTCTGATTATTGTCAAATATATTAATTATTATATTTTAAATTATGTAACAACATTCCAACCTTGTATAACTTAATCTAGTACAAACATATGACATGATTCCCCTTTTTGTATTCGTTTGCATCACCTTCAATAAGGGACTTAATTTGAAGGTGAATCTCAAATTCCAATGATTTGACTAATCATTATTGTGGCTCATTTCACACAGGTAAATGAACCTATCTGAACTGTCTGTCTGTCGATGGTGATGGGACAGCTGGCCTCAGTTTCATGCTAAGCATCGCGCTAGCACTTACTACTCCCTCAACAGTCCGTGCTGCATTTTGTTACCGGTATTCACACATTTCGTCAGTAGTCGTCAGTATAATTCTCGATTATCAGAAGGTATAACGGTAATTGTTTTTGGAAAGCTGCAAAAAAGTGTCGACTTTTCATGGTCTGATAAACATTTCGAAGTGACAATTCGTGAAGCAGATAAAAATAGGTTTTTAAAAACAGAAAAGATTAGGTCTCGATGTTTTGCCAAGGCTGCACTGCAGTATCTACTCACAGGTATTATCCCACTACTGGACAGCACGGGGGATTTGACCTGCTTCGTTTCCGACCTGGGCCGGTTCACCCCTCCTTAGACAACCTGGTGGTCCCGGGCTCCCCCAGGAACACCATATCGATACCGAACTTAGCGTGGACACCCGTTCGACATAGTGTGCTGCAACCCAGAGCTCCTCAGCTCACTTGATCCACCAACCTCAGCCTCCCAGTGACTTGGATTACAGGCACATGCCACCGCACCCGGCGAGATATCCAGCTGCAGGTAAAGCTGATAGAGGTAGGAGTCTGTGACGTAATTACGAAGGATGGTTGTAGGCTAAAGGCCTTTGCATGGGAAAAACTAAGAAGTGCTGCTTCTATAAAGCTAGTGCATACACTGTCATTGGATGTCCAGATGGGCCCTTGGTAGGTTTAGGTTGATTTGAAGATATTGGTACATATGCAGAAACACACATGAAATGTGATGTCATGCAAAAACAGGTAAAAATATATAATCTGCATAAATATATCATCAGAAGTTGTACACAACAAATAGGCAAAACACCAAATCAATAGATATGCATATCAAATGCCTTTAGTGATGGAGAATGTCATTTGCCTAGTTTGAGAGCTATTTGCCCAATGCAATTATGCAGTCTAAAATATCCACAGTGTGATTTCAATTGTTTTCTGATTATTGTCAAATATATTAATTATTATATTTTAAATTATGTAACAACATTCCAACCTTGTATAACTTAATCTAGTACAAACATATGACATGATTCCCCTTTTTGTATTCGTTTGCATCACCTTCAATAAGGGACTTAATTTGAAGGTGAATCTCAAATTCCAATGATTTGACTAATCATTATTGTGGCTCATTTCACACAGGTAAATGAACCTATCTGAACTGTCTGTCTGTCGATGGTGATGGGACAGCTGGCCTCAGTTTCATGCTAAGCATCGCGCTAGCACTTACTACTCCCTCAACAGTCCGTGCTGCATTTTGTTACCGGTATTCACACATTTCGTCAGTAGTCGTCAGTATAATTCTCGATTATCAGAAGGTATAACGGTAATTGTTTTTGGAAAGCTGCAAAAAAGTGTCGACTTTTCATGGTCTGATAAACATTTCGAAGTGACAATTCGTGAAGTAGATAAAAATAGGTTTAAAAAAAAAGAGAAAAGATTAGGTCTCGATGTTTTGCCAAGGCTGCACTGCAGTATCTACTCACAGGTATTATCCCACTACTGGACAGCACGGGGGATTTGACCTGCTTCGTTTCCGACCTGGGCCGGTTCACCCCTCCTTAGACAACCTGGTGGTCCCGGGCTCCCCAGGAACACCATATCGATACCGAACTTAGCGTGGACACCCGTTCGACATAGTGTGCTGCAACCCAGAGCTCCTCAGCTCACTTGATCCACCAACCTCAGCCTCCCAGTGACTTGGATTACAGGCACATGCCACCGCACCCGGCGAGATATCCAGCTGCAGGTAAAGCTGATAGAGGTAGGAGTCTGTGACGTAATTACGAAGGATGGTTGTAGGCTAAAGGCCTTTGCATGGGAAAAACTAAGAAGTGCTGCTTCTATAAAGCTAGTGCATACACTGTCATTGGATGTCCAGATGGGCCCTTGGTAGGTTTAGGTTGATTTGAAGATATTGGTACATATGCAGAAACACACATGAAATGTGATGTCATGCAAAAACAGGTAAAAATATATAATCTGCATAAATATATCATCAGAAGTTGTACACAACAAATAGGCAAAACACCAAATCAATAGATATGCATATCAAATGCCTTTAGTGATGGAGAATGTCATTTGCCTAGTTTGAGAGCTATTTGCCCAATGCAATTATGCAGTCTAAAATATCCACAGTGTGATTTCAATTGTTTTCTGATTATTGTCAAATATATTAATTATTATATTTTAAATTATGTAACAACATTCCAACCTTGTATAACTTAATCTAGTACAAACATATGACATGATTCCCCTTTTTGTATTCGTTTGCATCACCTTCAATAAGGGACTTAATTTGAAGGTGAATCTCAAATTCCAATGATTTGACTAATCATTATTGTGGCTCATTTCACACAGGTAAATGAACCTATCTGAACTGTCTGTCTGTCGATGGTGATGGGACAGCTGGCCTCAGTTTCATGCTAAGCATCGCGCTAGCACTTACTACTCCCTCAACAGTCCGTGCTGCATTTTGTTACCGGTATTCACACATTTCGTCAGTAGTCGTCAGTATAATTCTCGATTATCAGAAGGTATAACGGTAATTGTTTTTGGAAAGCTGCAAAAAGTGTCGACTTTTCATGGTCTGATAAACATTTTGAAGTGACAATTCGTGAAGTAGATAAAAATAGGTTTTAAAAAAAAAAGAAAAGATTAGGTCTCGATGTTTTGCCAAGGCTGCACTGCAGTATCTACTCACAGGTATTATCCCACTACTGGACAGCACGGGGGATTTGACCTGCTTCGTTTCCGACCTGGGCCGGTTCACCCCTCCTTAGACAACCTGGTGGTCCCGGGCTCCCCCAGGAACACCATATCGATACCGAACTTAGCGTGGACACCCGTTCGACATAGTGTGCTGCAACCCAGAGCTCCTCAGCTCACTTGATCCACCAACCTCAGCCTCCCAGTGACTTGGATTACAGGCACATGCCACCGCACCCGGCGAGATATCAGCTGCAGGTAAAGCTGATAGAGGTAGGAGTCTGTGACGTAATTACGAAGGATGGTTGTAGGCTAAAGGCCTTTGCATGGGAAAAACTAAGAAGTGCTGCTTCTATAAAGCTAGTGCATACACTGTCATTGGATGTCCAGATGGGCCCTTGGTAGGTTTAGGTTGATTTGAAGATATTGGTACATATGCAGAAACACACATGAAATGTGATGTCATGCAAAAACAGGTAAAAATATATAATCTGCATAAATATATCATCAGAAGTTGTACACAACAAATAGGCAAAACACCAAATCAATAGATATGCATATCAAATGCCTTTAGTGATGGAGAATGTCATTTGCCTAGTTTGAGAGCTATTTGCCCAATGCAATTATGCAGTCTAAAATATCCACAGTGTGATTTCAATTGTTTTCTGATTATTGTCAAATATATTAATTATTATATTTTAAATTATGTAACAACATTCCAACCTTGTATAACTTAATCTAGTACAAACATATGACATGATTCCCCTTTTTGTATTCGTTTGCATCACCTTCAATAAGGGACTTAATTTGAAGGTGAATCTCAAATTCCAATGATTTGACTAATCATTATTGTGGCTCATTTCACACAGGTAAATGAACCTATCTGAACTGTCTGTCTGTCGATGGTGATGGGACAGCTGGCCTCAGTTTCATGCTAAGCATCGCGCTAGCACTTACTACTCCCTCAACAGTCCGTGCTGCATTTTGTTACCGGTATTCACACATTTCGTCAGTAGTCGTCAGTATAATTCTCGATTATCAGAAGGTATAACGGTAATTGTTTTTGGAAAGCTGCAAAAAAGTGTCGACTTTTCATGGTCTGATAAACATTTCGAAGTGACAATTCGTGAAGTAGATAAAAATAGGTTTTAAAAAAAAAAAAAGAGAAAAGATTAGGTCTCGATGTTTTGCCAAAGCTGCACTGCAGTATCTACTCACAGGTATTATCCCACTACTGGACAGCTCGGGGGATTTGACCTGCTTCGTTTCCGACCTGGGCAGGTTCACCCTTCCTTAGACAACCTGGTGGCCCTGGGCTCTCCCAGGAACACCATATCGATACCGAACTTAGCGTGGACACCCGTTCGACATAGTGTGCTGCAACCCAGAGCTCCTCAGCTCACTTGATCCACCAACCTCAGCCTCCCAGTGACTTGGATTACAGGCACATGCCACCGCACCCGGCGAGATATCCAGCTGCAGGTAAAGCTGATAGAGGTAGGAGTCTGTGACGTAATTACGAAGGATGGTTGTAGGCTAAAGGCCTTTGCATGGGAAAAACTAAGAAGTGCTGCTTCTATAAAGCTAGTGCATACACTGTCATTGGATGTCCAGATGGGCCCTTGGTAGGTTTAGGTTGATTTGAAGATATTGGTACATATGCAGAAACACACATGAAATGTGATGTCATGCAAAAACAGGTAAAAATATATCATCTGCATAAATATATCATCAGAAGTTGTACACAACAAATAGGCAAAACACCAAATCAATAGATATGCATATCAAATGCCTTTAGTGATGGAGAATGTCATTTGCCTAGTTTGAGAGCTATTTGCCCAATGCAATTATGCAGTCTAAAATATCCACAGTGTGATTTCAATTGTTTTCTGATTATTGTCAAATATATTAATTATTATATTTTAAATTATGTAACAACATTCCAACCTTGTATAACTTAATCTAGTACAAACATATGACATGATTCCCCTTTTTGTATTCGTTTGCATCACCTTCAATAAGGGACTTAATTTGAAGGTGAATCTCAAATTCCAATGATTTGACTAATCATTATTGTGGCTCATTTCACACAGGTAAATGAACCTATCTGAACTGTCTGTCTGTCGATGGTGATGGGACAGCTGGCCTCAGTTTCATGCTAAGCATCGCGCTAGCACTTACTACTCCCTCAACAGTCCGTGCTGCATTTTGTTACCGGTATTCACACATTTCGTCAGTAGTCGTCAGTATAATTCTCGATTATCAGAAGGTATAATGGTAATTGTTTTTGGAAAGCTGCAAAAAAGTGTCGACTTTTCATGGTCTGATAAACATTTCGAAGTGACAATTCGTGAAGTAGATAAAAATAGGTTTTTAAAAGAGAAAAGATTAGGTCTCGATGTTTTGCCAAGGCTGCACTGCAGTATCTACTCACAGGTATTATCCCACTACTGGACAGCACGGGGATTTGACCTGCTTCGTTTCCGACCTGGGCCGGTTCACCCCTCCTTAGACAACCTGGTGGTCCCGGGCTCCCCCAGGAACACCATATCGATACCGAACTTAGCGTGGACACCCGTTCGACATAGTGTGCTGCAACCCAGAGCTCCTCAGCTCACTTGATCCACCAACCTCAGCCTCCCAGTGACTTGGATTACAGGCACATGCCACCGCACCCAGCGAGATATCCAGCTGCAGGTAAAGCTGATAGAGGTAGGAGTCTGTGACGTAATTACGAAGGATGGTTGTAGGCTAAAGGCCTTTGCATGGGAAAAACTAAGAAGTGCTGCTTCTATAAAGCTAGTGCATACACTGTCATTGGATGTCCAGATGGGCCCTTGGTAGGTTTAGGTTGATTTGAAGATATTGGTACATATGCAGAAACACACATGAAATGTGATGTCATGCAAAAACAGGTAAAAATATATAATCTGCATAAATATATCATCAGAAGTTGTACACAACAAATAGGCAAAACACCAAATCAATAGATATGCATATCAAATGCCTTTAGTGATGGAGAATGTCATTTGCCTAGTTTGAGAGCTATTTGCCCAATGCAATTATGCAGTCTAAAATATCCACAGTGTGATTTCAATTGTTTTCTGATTATTGTCAAATATATTAATTATTATATTTTAAATTATGTAACAACATTCCAACCTTGTATAACTTAATCTAGTACAAACATATGACATGATTCCCCTTTTTGTATTCGTTTGCATCACCTTCAATAAGGGACTTAATTTGAAGGTGAATCTCAAATTCCAATGATTTGACTAATCATTATTGTGGCTCATTTCACACAGGTAAATGAACCTATCTGAACTGTCTGTCTGTCGATGGTGATGGGACAGCTGGCCTCAGTTTCATGCTAAGCATCGCGCTAGCACTTACTACTCCCTCAACAGTCCGTGCTGCATTTTGTTACCGGTATTCACACATTTCGTCAGTAGTCGTCAGTATAATTCTCGATTATCAGAAGGTATAACGGTAATTGTTTTTGGAAAGCTGCAAAAAAGTGTCGACTTTTCATGGTCTGATAAACATTTCGAAGTGACAATTCGTGAAGCAGATAAAAATAGGTTTTTAAAAAGAGAAAAGATTAGGTCTCGATGTTTTGCCAAGGCTGCACTGCAGTATCTACTCACAGGTATTATCCCACTACTGGACAGCACGGGGATTTGACCTGCTTCGTTTCCGACCTGGGCCGGTTCACCCCTCCTTAGACAACCTGGTGGTCCCGGGCTCCCCAGGAACACCATATCGATACCGAACTTAGCGTGGACACCCGTTCGACATAGTGTGCTGCAACCCAGAGCTCCTCAGCTCACTTGATCCACCAACCTCAGCCTCCCAGTGACTTGGATTACAGGCACATGCCACCGCACCCGGCGAGATATCTAGCTGCAGGTAAAGCTGATAGAGGTAGGAGTCTGTGACGTAATTACGAAGGATGGTTGTAGGCTAAAGGCCTTTGCATGGGAAAAACTAAGAAGTGCTGCTTCTATAAAGCTAGTGCATACACTGTCATTGGATGTCCAGATGGGCCCTTGGTAGGTTTAGGTTGATTTGAAGATATTGGTACATATGCAGAAACACACATGAAATGTGATGTCATGCAAAAACAGGTAAAAATATATAATCTGCATAAATATATCATCAGAAGTTGTACACAACAAATAGGCAAAACACCAAATCAATAGATATGCATATCAAATGCCTTTAGTGATGGAGAATGTCATTTGCCTAGTTTGAGAGCTATTTGCCCAATGCAATTATGCAGTCTAAAATATCCACAGTGTGATTTCAATTGTTTTCTGATTATTGTCAAATATATTAATTATTATATTTTAAATTATGTAACAACATTCCAACCTTGTATAACTTAATCTAGTACAAACATATGACATGATTCCCCTTTTTGTATTCGTTTGCATCACCTTCAATAAGGGACTTAATTTGAAGGTGAATCTCAAATTCCAATGATTTGACTAATCATTATTGTGGCTCATTTCACACAGGTAAATGAACCTATCTGAACTGTCTGTCTGTCGATGGTGATGGGACAGCTGGCCTCAGTTTCATGCTAAGCATCGCGCTAGCACTTACTACTCCCTCAACAGTCCGTGCTGCATTTTGTTACCGGTATTCACACATTTCGTCAGTAGTCGTCAGTATAATTCTCGATTATCAGAAGGTATAACGGTAATTGTTTTTGGAAAGCTGCAAAAAAGTGTCGACTTTTCATGGTCTGATAAACATTTCGAAGTGACAATTCGTGAAGTAGATAAAAATAGGTTTTTAAAAAGAGAAAAGATTAGGTCTCGATGTTTTGCCAAGGCTGCACTGCAGTATCTACTCACAGGTATTATCCCACTACTGGACAGCACGGGGGATTTGACCTGCTTCGTTTCCGACCTGGGCCGGTTCACCCCTCCTTAGACAACCTGGTGGCCCTGGGCTCCCCCAGGAACACCATATCGATACCGAACTTAGCGTGGACACCAGTTCGACATAGTGTGCTGCAACCCAGAGCTCCTCAGCTCACTTGATCCACCAACCTCAGCCTCCCAGTGACTTGGATTACAGGCACATGCCACCGCACCCGGCGAGATATCCAGCTGCAGGTAAAGCTGATAGAGGTAGGAGTCTGTGACGTAATTACGAAGGATGGTTGTAGGCTAAAGGCCTTTGCATGGGAAAAACTAAGAAGTGCTGCTTCTATAAAGCTAGTGCATACACTGTCATTGGATGTCCAGATGGGCCCTTGGTAGGTTTAGGTTGATTTGAAGATATTGGTACATATGCAGAAACACACATGAAACGTGATGTCATGCAAAAACAGGTAAAAATATATAATCTGCATAAATATATCATCAGAAGTTGTACACAACAAATAGGCAAAACACCAAATCAATAGATATGCATATCAAATGCCTTTAGTGATGGAGAATGTCATTTGCCTAGTTTGAGAGCTATTTGCCCAATGCAATTATGCAGTCTAAAATATCCACAGTGTGATTTCAATTGTTTTCTGATTATTGTCAAATATATTAATTATTATATTTTAAATTATGTAACAACATTCCAACCTTGTATAACTTAATCTAGTACAAACATATGACATGATTCCCCTTTTTGTATTCGTTTGCATCACCTTCAATAAGGGACTTAATTTGAAGGTGAATCTCAAATTCCAATGATTTGACTAATCATTATTGTGGCTCATTTCACACAGGTAAATGAACCTATCTGAACTGTCTGTCTGTCGATGGTGATGGGACAGCTGGCCTCAGTTTCATGCTAAGCATCGCGCTAGCACTTACTACTCCCTCAACAGTCCGTGCTGCATTTTGTTACCGGTATTCACACATTTCGTCAGTAGTCGTCAGTATAATTCTCGATTATCAGAAGGTATAACGGTAATTGTTTTTGGAAAGCTGCAAAAAAGTGTCGACTTTTCATGGTCTGATAAACATTTCGAAGTGACAATTCGTGAAGTAGATAAAAATAGGTTTTTAAAAAGAGAAAAGATTAGGTCTCGATGTTTTGCCAAGGCTGCACTGCAGTATCTACTCACAGGTATTATCCCACTACTGGACAGCACGGGGGATTTGACCTGCTTCGTTTCCGACCTGGGCCGGTTCACCCCTCCTTAGACAACCTGGTGGCCCCGGGCTCCCCCAGGAACACCATATCGATACCGAACTTAGCGTGGACACCCGTTCGACATAGTGTGCTGCAACCCAGAGCTCCTCAGCTCACTTGATCCACCAACCTCAGCCTCCCAGTGACTTGGATTACAGGCACATGCCACCGCACCCGGCGAGATATCTAGCTGCAGGTAAAGCTGATAGAGGTAGGAGTCTGTGACGTAATTACGAAGGATGGTTGTAGGCTAAAGGCCTTTGCATGGGAAAAACTAAGAAGTGCTGCTTCTATAAAGCTAGTGCATACACTGTCATTGGATGTCCAGATGGGCCCTTGGTAGGTTTAGGTTGATTTGAAGATATTGGTACATATGCAGAAACACACATGAAACGTGATGTCATGCAAAAACAGGTAAAAATATATAATCTGCATAAATATATCATCAGAAGTTGTACACAACAAATAGGCAAAACACCAAATCAATAGATATGCATATCAAATGCCTTTAGTGATGGAGAATGTCATTTGCCTAGTTTGAGAGCTATTTGCCCAATGCAATTATGCAGTCTAAAATATCCACAGTGTGATTTCAATTGTTTTCTGATTATTGTCAAATATATTAATTATTATATTTTAAATTATGTAACAACATTCCAACCTTGTATAACTTAATCTAGTACAAACATATGACATGATTCCCCTTTTTGTATTCGTTTGCATCACCTTCAATAAGGGACTTAATTTGAAGGTGAATCTCAAATTCCAATGATTTGACTAATCATTATTGTGCCTCATTTCACACAGGTAAATGAACCTATCTGAACTGTCTGTCTGTCGATGGTGATGGGAGAGCTGGCCTCAGTTTCATGCTAAGCATCGCGCTAGCACTTACTACTCCCTCAACAGTCCGTGCTGCATTTTGTTACCGGTATTCACACATTTCGTCAGTAGTCGTCAGTATAATTCTCGATTATCAGAAGGTATAACGGTAATTGTTTTTGGAAAGCTGCAAAAAAGTGTCGACTTTTCATGGTCTGATAAACATTTCGAAGTGACAATTCGTGAAGCAGATAAAAATAGGTTTTAAAAAAAGAAAATATTAGGTCTCGATGTTTTGCCAAGGCTGCACTGCAGTATCTACTCACAGGTATTATCCCACTACTGGACAGCACGGGGGATTTGACCTGCTTCGTTTCCGACCTGGGCCGGTTCACCCCTCCTTAGACAACCTGGTGGTCCCGGGCTCCCCCAGGAACACCATATCGATACCGAACTTAGCGTGGACACCCGTTCGACATAGTGTGCTGCAACCCAGAGCTCCTCAGCTCACTTGATCCACCAACCTCAGCCTCCCAGTGACTTGGATTACAGGCACATGCCACCGCACCCGGCGAGATATCCAGCTGCAGGTAAAGCTGATAGAGGTAGGAGTCTGTGACGTAATTACGAAGGATGGTTGTAGGCTAAAGGCCTTTGCATGGGAAAAACGAAGAAGTGCTGCTTCTATAAAGCTAGTGCATACACTGTCATTGGATGTCCAGATGGGCCCTTGGTAGGTTTAGGTTGATTTGAAGATATTGGTACATATGCAGAAACACACATGAAATGTGATGTCATGCAAAAACAGGTAAAAATATATAATCTGCATAAATATATCATCAGAAGTTGTACACAACAAATAGGCAAAACACCAAATCAATAGATATGCATATCAAATGCCTTTAGTGATGGAGAATGTCATTTGCCTAGTTTGAGAGCTATTTGCCCAATGCAATTATGCAGTCTAAAATATCCACAGTGTGATTTCAATTGTTTTCTGATTATTGTCAAATATATTAATTATTATATTTTAAATTATGTAACAACATTCCAACCTTGTATAACTTAATCTAGTACAAACATATGACATGATTCCCCTTTTTGTATTCGTTTGCATCACCTTCAATAAGGGACTTAATTTGAAGGTGAATCTCAAATTCCAATGATTTGACTAATCATTATTGTGGCTCATTTCACACAGGTAAATGAACCTATCTGAACTGTCTGTCTGTCGATGGTGATGGGACAGCTGGCCTCAGTTTCATGCTAAGCATCGCGCTAGCACTTACTACTCCCTCAACAGTCCGTGCTGCATTTTGTTACCGGTATTCACACATTTCGTCAGTAGTCGTCAGTATAATTCTCGATTATCAGAAGGTATAACGGTAATTGTTTTTGGAAAGCTGCAAAAAAGTGTCGACTTTTCATGGTCTGATAAACATTTCGAAGTGACAATTCGTGAAGCAGATAAAAATAGGTTTTTAAAAACAGAAAAGATTAGGTCTCGATGTTTTGCCAAGGCTGCACTGCAGTATCTACTCACAGGTATTATCCCACTACTGGACAGCACGGGGGATTTGACCTGCTTCGTTTCCGACCTGGGCCGGTTCACCCCTCCTTAGACAACCTGGTGGTCCCGGGCTCCCCCAGGAACACCATATCGATACCGAACTTAGCGTGGACACCCGTTCGACATCTTAAATGTAAATGTAAATGTGTGCTGCAGCCCAGAGCTCCTCAGCTCACTTGATCCACCAACCTCAGCCTCCCAGTGACTTGGATTACAGGCACATGCCACCGCACCCGGCGAGATATCCAGCTGCAGGTAAAGCTGATAGAGGTAGGAGTCTGTGACGTAATTACGAAGGATGGTTGTAGGCTAAAGGCCTTTGCATGGGAAAAACTAAGAAGTGCTGCTTCTATAAAGCTAGTGCATACACTGTCATTGGTTGTCCAGTTGGGCCCTTGGTAGGTTTAGGTTGATTTGAAGATATTGGTACATATGCAGAAACACACATGAAATGTGATGTCATGCAAAAACAGGTAAAAATATATAATCTGCCTAAATATATCATCAAAGGTGTATCATCAAAAGTTGTACACAACAAATAGGCAAAACACCAAATCAATAGATATGCATATCTTGCCAAGATTTGTGTCTGGTAGTGCGGCTTGTTGCCTTGAACTCGTGAGAGCATACTGTTGCTGTGTACGTGTTAGACATTTGTGTGGAGCACTTGTGTGATTGTGCAGGACCATAAATTGTAGGAAGTGCCAATGATGTGGCAGCAGCGTCTCTGAAAGCCATCCAAGTCCCTGGAGAGACAAGAGACTTGATTCCACTCACTGATATGTTCTGTTGACATGTAGACTATGTCACTTTACTTATTTCTGTCCTGTACACTACTACTAAAGAAAAGTCAAATGTACCCAAAATTAGAGGAAGGAAGGAATACCATGAATACCATTAACCAATCAAATTAATATGACCATAGTAGCCTTTCCTGCAGTCAAATGATGCAGTCATGGGTGGAATATTATTCATATTTGTCATTTCATAAATAATAAACATAACTTTTAAAAGCCTGCAGAAAAACTGGTGTTTCTATTTCAAACGGTTGAGTCATATTTCAATATTCTGTGATCTATATAAAGTGTAATTTTGGAATGCCAACTCATAATTGAATACATTTCAACTCTATATCTGACGTGGTACATGTGTCTTCTTTTTTTAAGCCCAAAACCATGTGTGTGATGTCTATACTTTGTTTTCAAAGTAGATGTGTTTAAGACTACCAAGAAACACTTTATGTGACCCTGATTTAGCTCACTGCAGTAAAAGCTTGTTAAGGCAAAGTCACTACAAATGAACTATATACTCTAAGCACTAGATGGAGCAAATACATCAAGTCTAGTACATAGCTCACTGAGCTGTTGTGAAATAATGGGCAGTGGTGTAAAGTACTGAAATAAAATACTTTAAAGCACTAATTACATTGTTTTTGGGGGTATCTGTACTTTATTTACTATTTGTATTTTTTACAACTTTTACTTTTACTTCACTTACATTCCTAAAGAAAATAATGTACTTTTTACTCTATACGTTTTCCCTGACACCAAAAAGTTCTCGGTACATTTTGAATGCTTAGCAGGACAGGAACAAATGGTCCAAATGGGTGTCACTGAGTAGGCAGATTCCCCATTTCATCGGTGCACAATCCATCGGTAAGGCTGAGTGCAATATGGATTTCCGATACGCACAATAGGCTGAATAGTGAGGTGATTTCCTACAGTCAAAGTCCTGCAATAAGCGCAAAGTCACTAATATTTCTGTAAACCTTTGAGAATTGTGTTCTGTGGGGGTCACAGAGTATACTGATACTCCATTTCATGGGTACACATTCCATTGTTTGGCAGCAGGTAGCCTAGTGGTTAGTGTTGGACTAATAACTGAATGGTTGCAAGATCACATACCCAAAATGACAAGGTAAAAATTCTGTCGTTCTGCCCCTCAACAAGGCAGTTAACCCACTGTTCCTCAGCTGTCATTGAAAATAAGAATTTGTTCTTAACCGACTTCCCTAGTTAAATAAATGTCATTCCTATACTGTCCTTTTGCTCGTTTGATGACTCTGCAGAGGTCATAGTGGGACTTCTTGTACTTGTCGCTGTCCTCAGCCGTCGCCTCAGGGTTGTCTGTGTGGGAGTGACTAAGAACATCATTGGGGGGCCCCCTGGAGGTCAGGGCCACCTGGGCACATGCCACAGGTTTATATAGTTGGTGTTACGGATACAGGTATCCTGTGTGTGTGTGTGTATGTATCCTGTGTTCTTTTCTCTCCTTCTCCCCTCACAGGTGAAAATCATCACTCCCCAATCAGTCACCAATCAATCATCAATCAGAAGACACACCTTCTCCTGTTTCCTACCCAATCACAGTTCCTTTCCCTTGGTTTAAAAACCCTGTCAGTTGTTTGCTCTAGAGCTTAGTCTCTCTGTAATTGTCATATGTCTGTAGATTTATATGTTTCACTCTCTCCTACTACATCTCTCTTTATGTAGTCAGCTCTCTTTTGTTTGAGCACCTTCATATCACTTTGTCCCCACCTGTGAGTATTATTTTTGTTATGGTGTTGGATGGTGGGAAAAGGGGGACCCAAGACAAGTAGCCCATGGGCATACACTACCCGTAGGTAAACTTTTGTTAACACTCGTTAGAACTGGGCAGACAACCCACTGTATTTTTGGGTAGTTAGCTGTTGAAATAGCCTAGCCTAGCTTAGGGGTGTTTTTGATTACTTTTTCTTTCCTTGGGTCCAACTTTTTTCTTTGAGTTTAATGGAGTGCAATTATAACACAGCAATACATGGAGCCAGACAGTTTTTTTTAAATTGCATATATTCTTGTGATTTGTTCTTTTCAGAGAATCAAATGCCATCTGACATCACTGTGAGAAACAAAGACATGTTACACTTATCTTATTAGTTTAAAAAAATCTGCTAAGTTGTATTAATTGATTACTATTGTTACTCATGGTATGGTCTGATTCAAAAGGCTCTCGCTCATCTGAGCTCTTTGTTGCAGGTGCATGGTAGATGAGAAAAAGGATCAAACCCGCACACTGCTCTTGCTAGTATTTCTGCTCTTTATTAAGCTCTATGTATCGGCCTCAAGGCCATTGTCAGAGTTTTGAGGAACTCAAAACAATTTTTTTTGATCTCTTTTCGATCTTGTCTCATGGCTGCAACTCCCCAACGGGCTCGGAAGTGAAGGTTAAGTCATTCATCCTCCGAAACACGACCCACCAAACCACCTTTAACACCCACCCGCACCAATGTGTTGGAGGAAACCCCATTCAACTGACTACCGAGGTCGGCCTGCAGGCGCCCAGCCCGTCTCAAGGAGTCGCTAGAGCGCAATGAGCAAAGTAAATCCCCCCCCCCCGACCAAACCTAACCCAGACGACACTAGGTCAATTGTGTGCTGCGATGTAGTGCCTTAGACCGCTGTGCCACTCGGGAGGCCCCTGATACATAAAGCTTATTAAAGTGCAGTGATGCTAGCAAAAGCAGTGGGGGTGATCTTGAACTTTATCTTCCTGGTTCTAAAAAAACTGACAAGTCAAAATTAGCACATTTTTTGGGAAAGTGTGTATAGTTATCAATCAGAATTTGTGTTTGTTATTCATTGTTTCTAGTAAGTGAATATCTCAGGAATAGTGAGTTGTCAGGACTGTGTAATATTTTTTCATTTAAAATAACTAAATATTAGCTTATCAATAAATGTCCTCTGTAGTGGACACCCTGATGCTGCATGTTTTTCAGCTACTGTACCCATGAACTGTAATCTTATTTTTGAGGACAATTTTTCACTTAATAACATTTGTTTCATTTTTTTCTTATTAACAAGTTCTTTCACCCAAAACATTTATGGAAAAAACCCTAATCCTAAACCTTTTTTTTTTCTGGTCTAAGGAAAGCACTTTTCATAAAGGTCGCTTTGAACACAAATGTAGAGTTTTGGCGGTTCATTATTGATGATCTTCCACAGCTTCAGATGTCTTTAGACAGTTCAGAAATGCAATTAGTAAGAGCAGGAGCTTGAGTGGAGAGAGCATCGATGATACAGACAGGCAGGAAGAAATGTTAGTCAGATCAGCTAGTAGACAGGCCAGCATCCCTTCATCAGGCACGCCGTCTCCTCCTCCTCCTCCGTAGGTAAGCTTGATCATCCACTGTCAAAGTGTAGCACTCACCTGGGTGATGCTTCGGCGACTGTAAAAGCATCAGGACAACACTCATTCACCCGCTAATCTCAGTAGTCCGACCTAGATGCAAATATTGTGTGTGTACTGGCCAGCTACTCAATTTGGTTAATGGAGCAGATGTTTTCATGCTATTGAGAGGTTTAAAAAAAAATGAGATGATAGTTTGCACGTCAGAAAGGCATGCTAAAATGACTAAGGTTGAACACTTGTGTTAGGGTTTTTTTAGTATCACAATAACAGCTTCTCAGACAAACATTTTTTTGCTTTGCTGATAAACTCATGGCAAATGTTTTCCTTCATTACTTATGTTTAATATTATATGGGCTATGGGCGGCAGGGTAGCCTAGTGGTTGGACTAGTAACCGGAAGGTTGCAAGATCAAACCCCCGAGCTGACAAGGTACAAATCTGTCGTTCTGCCCCTGAACAGACAAGTTAACCCACTGTTCGTAGGCCGTCATTGAAAATAAGATTTTGTTCTTAAACTTGCCTGGTTAAATAAAGGTAAAAATAAAAAATGGAAAAAAGTATTGTAGGCCTATTGGTGTTTCATTCAGTAATTCACTCTCTTCGTCAGTAGGAGGCAGATCATTCTCAAATGTGCTATACAGTACCTTTGGAAAGTAAGAGCCCTTGACTTTTTCCACATTTTGTTACGTTACAGCCTTACTCTAAAATGGATTCAATTGTTTTTTCCCCCTCATCAATCTATGCACAATACCCCATATTTATTACAAATAAAACTGAAATATCACATTTACATAAGTATTCAGACCATTTAATAAGTACTATGTTGAAGCACCTTTGGCAGCGATTACAGCCTCAAGTCTTCTTGGGTATGATGCTATAGACTTGACACAGCTGTATTTGGGGAGTTTCTCCCATTCTTTTCTGCAGATTCACTCCTGCAATGTCTTGGCTGTGTTCTTAGGGTTGTTGTCCTGTTGGAAGGTGACCCTTCACCCGTCTGAGGTCCTGAGCACTCTGGAGCAGGGTTTCACCAAGAATCTCTCTGTACTTTGCTCCGTTCATCTTTCCCTCGACCCTGATTAGTCTCCCCAATCCCTGTCGCTGAAAAACATCCCCACAGCATGATGCTGGCATTCTGGACAAAGAGTTCAATATTGGTTTCATCAGACCAGAGAATGTTGTTTCTCATGGTCTTAGAGTTCTTCAGGTGCGTTTTGGAAAACTAAGCGAGCTGTCATGTGCTTTTTACTAAGGAGTGGCTTCCGTACGATCACTCTACACTCAACCATAAAGTCCTGATTGGTGGAGTGCTGCAGAGATGTTTGTCCTTCTGGAAGGTTCTCTCATCTCCACAGAGGAACTCTGGAGCGTTGTCAGTGACCATCGGGTTCTTGGTCACGTCCCTGACTAAGGCCCTTCTCCCCTGATTGCCGAGTTTGGCTGGGCGGCCAGCTCTAGGAAGAGTCTTGGTGGTTCCAAACTTCTTCCATTTAAGAATGATGGAGGCCACTGTGTTCTTGGGGAACTTCAATGCTGCAGACATTTTTTGGTACGGTTCCCCAGATCTGTGCCTCGACACAATCCTGTCTCGGAGCTCAACGGACAATTCCTTGTCCGTTGTATTTTGCACTGAAATGCATTGTCAACTGTGGGACCTTATATAGACAGGTGTGTGCCTTTCCAAATAATTTACAATCCATTGAATTTACCACAGGTGGACTCCAATCATGTTGTAGAAACATCTCAAGGATGATCAATGGAAACGAGTCTCATAGCAAAGGGTCTGAATACTTCAAAGGATTTTAAAAATTGATATTCTATTTTTCATCCCTTTTTCTCATCAATTTCGTAGTTACAGTCTTGTCTCATCACTGCAACTCCCCTACAGTCGAGAGGAGAGGCGAAGGTTGAGAACCATGCCTCTCCCGAAACACGACCCTGCCAAGCCGCACTGTTTCTTGAAACACTGCTCGATTAACCCGGAAGCCAGCCGCACCAATGTGTCGGCGGAAACACCATCCAACTGACGACCTAAGTCAGCTTGCAGGCGCTCGGCCCACCACAAGGAGTCGCTAGAGCACAATGAAATAAGGAAATCTCGGCCGGGCCAAACCCCTAACCCGAACAACGCTAGGTCAATTGTGCGCCGCCTCATGGGTACCCCGGTCACGGCCGGCTGTGACATAGCCTGGGATCGAACTTGAGGCTGTAGCGTTGGCTCAGTGCAGTATCATAACCGGCCGTGATTGCGGCGTCCTATGGGACTCCCACAATTGGCCCAGCATCGTCTGGGTTTGGCCGGTGTTGGCCATCATTGTAAATAATAATTTGTTCTTAACTGACTTGCCTAGTTAAATAAAGGTTAAATAAAAAATAAAAATATAAAAATGTTCAATAGACTACTGTGACACTCGGGGGGGCCCTTCAATTTTTTATATGTAATACATTTGCTAAGATTTCTAAAAACCTGTTTTCACTTTGTCATTGTGGGGTATTGTGTGTAGATTTATGAGGATTTATTTATTTAATCCATTTTAGAATAAAGCTGTGACGTAACAAAATGTGGAAAAGGTCAAGGGGTCTGAATAATTTCTGAATGCACTGTAGGATACTGGTAGCCAAATTAAGCAGAATATTTATTCTGAAATGAATTTTGAATTTGAGTTTCAATGTCTTGCCCAGGCTGCACTGCAGCGTGTACTCACAGGCACTATACCAGTACTGGACGGCATGGGAGCATTAACCTGCTTCGTTTCCGTCCTGGGCACCCCTCCCCAGGAACACCATATTAATCCGCCAACCTCAGACTCCAAATGACTTTGATTAAACACAACATGCCACAACACCAGACAAGAAACCCAGCTGCAGGTAAAAGGGATACAGATAGGAACCTGTGACGTCATTTAAAATGTGAAACCGTCTGGTCTTGTGCAATTATGTTTGGATTCTTGCTTGAACAGTCGCTAAGCAAAATAACTATTTTGGATGCAGCCGTTGTTAGGTAGAATGCTAATGCTCATTGATATAGGCTGCAGCAAAAGCTAGCCAAAGAGTGATTTTACTGGTTGAAGTTGAAGTGTTTTTAAATATAATGCAGTTGATTTGCGATGATGACAAACATTATAATAAGCAGGACATTCATACTAGCCTCCAATTATAATCCAAAAGTAGTGTGAATTGTACACATAAGCAACATGTAATACATTTTTACTTTTAAACTCGGATAAAACAAATGGAGAAACAAAGAGATTTTCTGCTGGATCTGACAATTATTATTGAAGTTTGTACAGTCGTCTCAAATAAAACTGTGAAGGACCTTGGCGTTACTCTGGACCCTGATCTCTCTTTTGAACATATCAAGGCTATTTCAAGGACAGCTTTTTTCCCATCTATGTAACATTGCAAAAATCTTAAACATTCTGTCCAAAAATGATGCAGAAAAGTTCATCCATGCTTTTGTCACTTCCAGATTAGACTACTGCAATGCTCTACTTTCCGGCTACCTGGATAAAGCACTAAATAAACTTTAGTTAGTGCTAAATACGGTCGCTAGAATCTTCACTAGAACCAAAAAATGTGATCATATTACTCCAGTGCTAGCCTCCCTACACTGGCTTCCTATTAAGGCTAGAGCTAATTTCAAGGTTTTACTGCTAACCTACAAAGCATTACATGGGCTTGTTCCTACCTATCTCTCCGATTTGGTCCTGCCGTACATACCTACACGTATGCTACGGTCACAAAATGCAGGACTCCTAATTGTCCCTAGAAATTTTAAGCAAACAGCTGGAGGCAGAGCTTTCACCTTTAAGTCTTTATTGAAGACTCATCTCTTCCGTAGGTCCTATGATTGAGTGCAGTCTGGCCCAGGGGTGTGAAGGTGAATGGAAAGGCACTGGAGCGACGAACAGCCCTTGCTGTCTCTGCCTGGCCGGTTCCCCTCCCTCCAGTGGGATTCTACCTTTAACCCTATTGTATAGTGGTGCTTTTCCAAGCCGTCTCTTGAGTGGGTCGAGTCACTAACGTGATCTTCCAGTCCGGGTTGGCGCCACCCTCGGGTTCATGGCATGGGGGAGATCTTTGTGGGCTATACTCACCCTTGTCTCAGGGTAGTAAGTTGGTGGTTTGAAGATATCCCTCTAGTGGTGTGGGGGCTGTGCTTTGGCAGTGGGTGGGGTTACATCCTGCCTAGTTGGCCCTGTCTGGAGGTATTGTCAGACGGGGCCACAGTATCTCCCTACCCCTGCTGTCTCAGCCTCCAGTATTTATGCTGCAATAGTTTGTGTCGGGGGGCTAGGGTCAGTCTATTACATCTGGAATATTTCTCCTGCCTTATCTGGTGTCCTGTGTGAATTTAAGTATGGTCCCTCTATCTCTTTGTACCTCTCCTCCCCGAGGACCTGAGCCCTGTGACCATGCCTCAGGACTACCTGGCCTGATGACCCCTTGCTGTCCCCAGTCCACCTGGTTGTGCTGCTGCTCCAGTTTCAACTGTTCTGCCTGTGGCTATGGAACCCTAACTTGTTCACTGGATGTGCTACCTTGTCCCAGACCCGCTGTTTTGCTCCACATGATGCATAAATTATGTCACAGGGTTGAAAGCAGAATCATACAGTTAAATGTGTTATGGAGAAGGATATTCAGGTATCGGAATCCAACTGACAGAAAGATTTTGGCAATGTACTGCTGCATTACTACCAACCCCCCCCTCTCTTAAGTGATGTAAGTTCCTCAGTGTGTGCCTCTGCATTGACCTGGTGTTGTGTTTACCTTGAAATGTGTGCAATGGCTATCAATCATTAATAAGCATACACTCTCACCAGAGCCCTGATGGCTTGGGCCTTAGGGCTGGAGATCGATAAAAGACAGATCTACTCCTGCCTAAAATAGAAAGCACTAGACTAAACCAGATCTGCACAATGGAGGTTTACATTTTCCTGTGGTACTGCGGTTTAAACACACAGTAATGGTTTTACCTGCTATACGCTTTATTTAATGCATCAGCAGACATTATGCTATCTAATTAAGAACACTTAGTTTGAGTGAGGAAATAGGGTACTCCTTGTTGAAGAGATCTCCTCATATTCTGAGCAGGTTTACCCTAAAGGTTTCCCTAGCCACAGATTTTGGAACATCTTACTCTATGCAAAACTGACGTTAGAATAGCTTCTATGAGCAGCTTCATCCTACTCACTATTTATAGGTCACATGACCCCCATCAGCCCATGGCACTGTAACAAATGCTTTTACGCAAGGTCACACCAGACTAGAAACTCAATCAAAAATAAAGAATTTCTGATTTTTTTTTTTGCACATGAGCACACACTACACATGGTGGGAAAAGTACCCGATTGTCATACTTGAGTAACAATAAAGATACCTTAATAGAAAATGACTCAAGAAAAAGGGAGTCACCCAGTAAAATACTACTTGAGTAAAAGTACTTGGTTTTAAATATACTTAACTATCAAAAGTAAATGTAATTACTAAAAAATACTTAAGTATCAAAAGTAAAAATAGTATAAATAATTTCAAATGTGGGGATAGCCAGGGGCACACTCCAACATCCAGACTTCATTTACAAACGAAGCATTTGTGTGTAGTGAGTCCGCCAGATCAGAAGCAGTGGAGATGACCTGGGATGTTCTCTTGATAAGTGAGTGAATTGGACCATTTTCCTGGCCTGCTAAGCATTCAATTGGTAAATAGTACTTTGGGTGTCAGGGAAAATGTATGGAGTATTCAGTAAATTATTTTCTTTAGGAATGTAGTGATGTAAATGTCGTCAAAAATATAAATAGCAAAGTACAGATACCAAAAAAAAGACTTTACTTTTTTTCACATTTTGGTACGTTACAGCCTAATTATAAAATGGATTCAATTAATGTTTTTCTGCATCAATCTACACACAATACCCCATAACGACAAAGTGAAAACAGGTTTAAATAAATAAGGTATTTGTTTAGAAAAAACAATATTATTTACATAAGTATTCAGACCCTTTGCTATGAGACTTGAAATCGAGCTCAGGAGCATCCTGTTTCCATTGATCATCTTCGAGATGTTTATGTGGTAAATACAATTGATTGGACATGATTTAGAAAGGCACACACCTGTCTATATAAGGTCCCAGAGTTGACAGTGAATGTCAGAGCAAAAACCAAACCCCAAGGTCGAAGGAATTGTCCGTAGAGCCCAGAGACATGAGTGTCCAAGGCACAGATCTCGGAAATGGTACAAAGAAAACATCTGCAGCATTGAAGGTCCTCAAGATCAGAGGCCTCCATCATTCTTAAATACACGAAGTCTGGAACCAGCAAGACTCTTCTTAGAGCTGGCCACCCAGCCAAACTGAGCAATTAGGGGAGAAGAGCCTTGGTCAGGGAGGTGACCAAGAACCCGAGGGTAACTCTGACAGAGCTCCAGAGTTCCTCTGTGGAGATGGGAGAACCTTCCAGGACAACCATCTCTGCAGCACTCCACCAATCAGGACTTTATGGTAGAGTGGCCAGACGGAAGCCACACCTCAGTAAAAGGCACATGACATCCTGCTTAGTTTGCCAAAATGTACATAAAAGACTCCCTGGTCTGATGAAACAAAGATTGAACTCTTTGGCCTGAATGCCAATCTTCACAGTGCTCAGGACCTCAGAGTGGGGCGAAGGTTCCCCTTCCAACAGGACGACGACCCTAAGCACACAGCCAAGACAATGCAGGTGTGGCTAAGGGACAAGTCTCTTAATGTCCTTGAGTGGCCCAGCTAGAGCCAAGACTTGAACCCGATTGAACATCTCTGGAGAGACCTGAAAATAGCTGTGCAGCGATGCTCCCCATCCAACCTGACAGAGCTTGAGAGAATCTTCAGAGAAGAATGGGAGAAACTCTAAAAATACAGCTGTGCCAAGCCTATAGCATCATACCCAAGCATACTGTAATCGCTGCCAAAGGTGCTTCAACATAGTACTTACTAAATGGTCTAAATAGTTATGTAACTATGATATCAGTTTATATTTTTAATACATTTGTAAAAATGTCTAAAAACCTGTTGTTGCTTTGTCATTATGGGGTATTGTGTACAGATGAGGGGGGGAAACTATTTAATCCATTTTAAAATAAGGCTGTAACATAACAAAATGTGGAAAAAGTCAAGGGGGTCTGAATACTTTCAGAATGCACTGTATGTCCCCCATACTCAACTGGCGGACCTCAGACCGGATCCAGAACGGGGTCAGTAAGACCCCTGGTTCCATATAAACACACATAAGACATGGAAGAATGCATAGAACTGCAGGAAAGTAGCTTTAAAACAGCAAAACAAATCTCTCCCCAATGCAAAATGTGTAGAATTGCGGGAAATTAGCTTTAAAACGGCAACATTTTCTCTCCGATAGCAAGATGGGTGTGAACAGTTTGGGGTCGCATATGGGTTTCGAGGGGGGCTTTGTTAATACGCCAATAAATTACATTATCCATCCGGACCTTTGCCACCTAGGACATTTGTGTGTTACCAGACCTTCTCAAATTGTACTTGAGTACCCCTGGTCTGTCATGGAAAGAACTATGTTTTATATACTCAATGTATTTTCTTAGACTAGTAGATTTACACCTATGGAGATAAGGAACTGAGTTGGCCTGATATCTGCAGTTATCCTAGATAGGTTTTGTAAACACTGCTCAGTCGGGCAGGCCTGGACTTTAACCATTGCTTTAGGTGGTTGGGAAAGAAAATCAATGCAGCCTCAGAGAAGCCACCAAGTTAGCTTGGCCACGAGGAAACTATCAATAAAGAGTTACATCCTAAGAACCTCACATGTAAATGTACTCTGCTACTGCACCAGCAATTTATAATTAATTTCAATGTTGTGAATGTTGTCTGGGAGTCCATGAATTTAAATAACCAATTCTTGAAAAAAATAGAGGTAAAATATATATTCTCCCCATGAGCATAATTAAGATTGAAGCAGAGAGCAGGGAAATGGTCATGGAGGGATCTAATGACCTTCCTTTGACTAAAGGTGCATCCTTGAGTGACATCAGATTAAGTGGCAAATTGAGAGGTTTAGTACCTTGGCAACTTAGATTTTTAAGCACTGCGATTTCATTGTTCACTTAATGGTGTGATATTAATCTGATCAACATTCCTATTGGTACCTCTCTTAATACTCTGGTAGGAAGGACATTCTGTTAAATCTATTGAGAATATAAGTTAAATGGAAGCTCAATTAAATGGGACAAGGTGTCTCTGAGGACCTGCTTTGATCTCAGCAAATCTCTACCATATAAATAACTGTCAAATTAATTATGCATGCAGACTGGGATAGCAGTCCACTAATTCACTAGATTTGACTATCCCCGCAGGCTCTCATTTTGGTCACAATTTACTCCCTTTACACAGATGCTCCACATATCCAGTTTAATTTTAGCTTAAAAAAACAATGGCATTCTTGCTATTAAAAATGCAAATAATAAAACACTTGAACAATTATGTATGGGAAAAAAGGCACCACAGTCATTTTATCAGATTACATACTGAGGGTATTTCAGAGGGTATACTGTATACTCTAAATCAATGCCTTGGATAGAGAAAATTCCAAACCCAACATACTTTTTTTTTATTTGGAACAGTCCGATAAAACAGGCAATATGAAGAAATAGTCCATAAAGATAATTTTTAAAAGGCTTTCTTTTTCTTAAAGTCAGGATGCAAAAAAAGAGAAGAGTAACAATATAATAATAATAATAATAATGTCACTGTAATCGAAGGTAGCTCTTGCAGAGTTCATGGTCCCTAATGTCACCCCAGCCCCCGTTCTTCACATGGGGCGCCACCCCCCCTGCCCCATTAGCTGGCAGTCTCTTAGTGATCAGCAAGTTCTTGGGGAACAGCTGATTACTGCTACTCTGAAGGATGTTCTCTATCTTGGACTTTTGGCTGGACGGCATGCACACAGACTTCTTGTGGTGCATTCCGCAGTCCCCGGCATGGAAGACACGGGGCGCCTCGCTCACCATGACCTTCCAGTAGGAGGGCAAACAGGTCACGGTCAGGTGCTGCAAGGACCAATCCCAGTTGTAGTCGTCGTAGGTGCAGAAGGAATCAGTGCATTGGAGGAGCTTCTGGTAGGTCTCCCTGTTCAGAGCCATGCCCATGTTGTGCTCGGTGGACTTCCAGGCTTTCACCTCCACCTTGTTGGATTTGCTAGCGTAGCTGATGTGGCCATAGCTCCCCAGAGACAGGATGTCACAGTCTGGGCAATTCTCCCTCTTTAGGATCGACATCAGCTTGAGGAGGTGGAGGAAGTCCGGGGAGAGGAAGTGGTCCTCCTCTATAAGTAGCACCAAGCCCCGGTGGTCCTTCAGCGCCCGGACCCTATCCCACACAAAGTGCAGCTTCCACCACCAGTGGTGCTTGGTCTGGGAGAACTTGGCCTCGCGGTAGTGGCCGAATGAGTCAGGGTACTCTGCATTGATGCAACCCAGCTTTAAGGCGTCCATTTTGGAAATGTCTCTGGGGCAGTCCCTGGGGTCGTGGCCAGGGAACTCCTGGGGGTACAGCTGGATGCTGAAGGGGAAGAAGATCTGGAGGACCTGGCAGAAGTCAACCGAGGCCACCACTTGGTTGAGCTCGGGGGACCAGAAGTCATGGCTGAAGATGAGCAGGATGCTCTCCACGCCCCGGGCCTTCCTCAGACTCTCCACCAGCAGCCTCAGGTAGTCAGGTCTGTTGTGTACCTGTACCACCACCACCAGATCATCCTTCTTCCTCACTGCTCTGAACCTCTCCTCGTGCCTCACCGTTTGGTCAAAGTTGAGCTGGAACACGATGGCACGGTAGACGAGGGTCGTGTTGTCCACATCCGGTTTGACCGTTTTCTCCTTCTCCAGTTGTTTTTCGGAGCGATTCTCCAGCTGCGTATCGTTGGCAGGTGCTACAGGTGCGATTGGTGGTACGATGGGTATCCGACTGACTGCAGGTGTGGCCTGTGGCTGTGGATGCACCTGACTACTGCTGCTTCTCCTCGCCCCATCAGCCTCTTTGGGGACCACGACTCCACTGCTCTTCTTCTGCTTCCCACTGGTCCAGAAGGCTAAGCCACACACCACCACCACCAGCGTCAGTATCACCACCTGGACATAAGATACAAATCAAATCATGTCCCATGCCCGGTTTTGCACTCTATCCTTCCCTCTTTTGGCGTTATTTTACTATTGTTGCCAATTGCATTGTTGTTTCTATTTTTGTTTTTGAAGATAAACTTACTCTATGTAACAGAGTTCATATGAGCGTACATGAGTTAATATCTTATTCAATTGATCCAGTAGGTCCTGTTTCTTCAGCTGAACTAAATACACCACAATAAGATTGTCTATGACTGTTTTTTCGAATAATGTGTTTTGTTTGTGCCATTTTAAACATGCCCAGTACAGAAACATGCAGCACATACACATGACTTGGGACTCGTTGTGTATTGTACCTTCCTCTTGTAGATTCGGAATCTCATGATAGGCTGTCTCCCCTTGGGCAGGGCGAGGGAGTTGATTGTTGAAAAACACAGGTTTGCAATTTCAAATGGTACTGCTGTGTTTGGCGGCCAGGCAGGGAGGCAGGCAGGCTTGGAAAACAATGGCTTCAAATTGTGTTTGTTGCTAACGCCTGTTGCTGGTTGCTAGAGCCAACTTTTGGAATGTAAACATGGGTTTTTGTCAAATATCAGTGATGCCAGGGGAGTGTTCCATAAGGCATGTTGGTCACTAAGAGGCTGCAGGTAAGGGGTGTGCATGGAACCCACTGGAAGACAAAGAGAAAAAAATGAAAGTAATTGTAGTATTTTTTATTGTGTGTATTAAACCAGCTTCCTTTACTAAATGCAACCCACATACATCATGTCAATAATAAAACACAGCTGTTTTATTGGAGTACATAGATCTTTTCAGGTGAACAAAACAATTTGTTTTATGACAAAAGATTAGACAACCATCTGCAAAACGCATCACAGACAACACACTGACAGAAAATATTCCACAAAAGCATTCAGAACGTATTCAGACCCGTTGACCTTTTCCATATTTTGTTAAGTTACAGCCTTATTCTAAAATTCATTAAAAAAAATCTAATTATTCTACACACAATACAACATGATGACAATTTGTATTTTATTTTTAAATATCACATTTACATAAGTATTCAGACCCTTTAATCAGTACTTTTTTGAAGGACCTTTGGCAGCGATTACAGCCTCGTGTCTTCTTGGGTATGAAGCTACAAGCTTGGCACACCTGTATTTGGGGAGTTTCTCCCATTCTCCTCTGCAGATCCTCTCAAGCTCTGTCAGGTTGGATGGGGAGTGTTGCTGCACAGCAATTTTCAGGTCTCTCCAGAGATGTTCAATCAGGTTCTGGTCCAGGCTCTGGTTGGGCCACTCAAGAACATTCAGACCTATCCCGAAGCCACTCCTGCGTTGTCTTGGGTGTGTGCTTAAGGTTGTTGTCCTGTTGGAAGGTAAAACCTTCACACCCAGTCTGTGGTCCTGAGCGCTCTGGAGCAGGTATCCATCAAGGATCTCTCTGTTATTTGCTCCGTTTATCTTTTCCTCGTTACTGACTAGTCTCCCAGACCCTGCCGCTGAAAAACATCCCCACAGCAATGATGCTTCCACCATTATGATTCACTGTGAGGATGGCGCCTGGTTTCCTCCAGACGTGACACTTGGCAATCAGAATATTTTTTCTCATGGTTGGATAGTCCTTTAGGTGCCTTTTGGTTAACTCCAAGCGAGCGGTTATGTGCAGCCTCCTTTTACTGAGGAGTGGCTTCCGTCTGGCCACTACCATTAAGGCCTAATTGGCCAGAGAGCTGCAGAGATGGTTGTCTTTGTGGAAGGTTCTCCCATCTCCACAGAGCTACAGTGCCATGCGAAAGTATTCGGCCCCCTTGAACTTTGCGACCTTTTGCCACATTTCAGGCTTCAAACATAAAGATATAAAACTGTATTTTTTTGTGAAGAATCAACAACAAGTGGGACACAATCATGAAGTGGAACAACATTTATTGGATATTTCAAATCAAAAACTGAAAAATTGGGCGTGCAAAATTATTCAGCCCCTTTAGTGCAGCAAACTCTCTCCAGAAGTTCAGTGAGGATCTCTGAATGATCCAATGTTGACCTAAATGACTAATGATGATAAATACAATCCACCTGTGTGTAAACAAGTCTCCGTATAAATGCACCTGCACTGTGATAGTCTCAGAGGTCCGTTAAAAGCACAGAGAGCATCATGAAGAACAAGGAACACACCAAGCAGGTCCGAGATACTGTTGTGAAGATGTTTAAAGCCGGATTTGGATACAAAAAGATTTCCCAAGCTTTAAACATCCCAAGGAGCACTGTGCAAGCGATAATATTGAAATGGAAGGAGTATCAGACCACTGCAAATCTACCAAGACCTGGCCGTCCCTCTAAACCTTCAGCTCATACAAGGAGAAGACTGATCAGAGATGCAGCCAAGAGGCCCATGATCACTCTGGATGAACTGCAGAGATCTACAGCTGAGGTGGGAGACTCTGTCCATAGGACAACAATCAGTCGTATATTGCACAAATCTGGCCTTTATGGAAGAGTGGCAAGAAGAAAGCCATTTCTTAAAGATATCCATAAAAAGTGTCGTTTAAAGTTCGCCACAAGCCACCTGGGAGACACACCAAACATGTGGAAGAAGGTGCTCTGGTCAGATGAAACCAAAATTGAACTTTTTGGCAACAATGCAAAACGTTATGTTTGGCGTAAAAGCAACACAGCTCATCACCCTGAACACACCATCCCCACTGTCAAACATGGTGGTGGCAGCATCATGGTTTGGGCCTGCTTTTCTTCAGCAGGGACAGGGAAGATGGTTAAAATTGATGGGAAGATGGATGGAGCCAAATACAGGACCATTCTGGAAGAAAATCTGATGGAGTCTGCAAAAGACCTGAGACTGGGATGGAGATTTGTCTTCCAACAAGACAATGATCCAAAACATAAAGCAAAATCTACAATGGAATGGTTCAAAAATAAACATATCCAGGTGTTAGAATGGCCAAGTCAAAGTCCAGACCTGAATCCAATCGAGAATCTGTGGAAAGAACTGAAAACTGCTGTTCACAAATGCTCTCCATCCAACCTCACTGAGCTCGAGCTGTTTTGCAAGGAGGAATGGGAAAAATTTCAGTCTCTCGATGTGCAAAACTGATAGAGACATACCCCAAGCGACTTACAGCTGTAATCGCAGCAAAAGGTGGCGCTACAAAGTATTAACTTAAGGGGGCTGAATCATTTTGGACACCCAATTTTTCAGTTTTTGATTTGAAATATATATATATAAAAAGTTTGAAATATCCAATAAATGTCGTTCCACTTCACGATTGTGTCCAACTTGTTGTTGATTCTTCACAAACAAATACAGTTTTATATCTTTATGTTTGAAGCCTGAAATGTGGCAAAAGGTCGCAAAGTTCAAGGGAGCCGAATACTTTCGCAAGGCACTGTATATTACAGTGACCATCGGGTTCTTGATTACCTCCCTGACAAAGGCTCTTAAGGTTTTTTTGTTTTTTATACATTTGCAAAAAAATCTAAAAAACTGTTTTCCCTTTGTCATTATGGGGAAAAACATTCTAAAATTGATTCAAATAAGGCTGTAATGTAACAAATGTGGAAAAAGTCCAGGGTCTGAATACTTCCCGAATGCACTGTATATCTCAATCTGTAGGATAAATGATTGTCGTTTAGGGGTCATACTTTGTCTTCACAAAGTATCTGCCAGTCATCATGATTTAGCTATAATCTTAATTTAGACATAGGAGCCTTACCATATCATCCCGAGCTCCACTTCAACATTCTATGATTAGTTCTCTATTCTCATTTGCTCAGCATCGTTTCTTTCTGAGTTGCCCTCGCTGATTTGTACTGCCCAGAGGCACTGTCACAATCAATACACAAATCAAGAGCGTTTGCACTGGATCACAGACTACCTTGCCTAAAACACATCAACGATATTCGTTTTTTTTTTGCGGTGTACATTACACGCTTGTCAGGCTGACGTTCACTAGTAAGTCAGCATGACAGGCGTGTAATGTACACCGTAAAAAAAAAATTCTGTCAACAAACAGTCAACAAGCTGTAGAGCTAAGCTAACCACCACCTATCGTTTCAAAACTAGAACCGTATGTTGATACATGTTAATGTAAAAATAAAAAAAATCTCCTTCCCATGGCATCCGTTGCGGGATATATGGGTTACCTAACCAAATCTAGTTCATGCAAATTATGCTATCTTCATTCTAGCTATCGTCTTGGTAGCCAAGAACTGGCGCGCAGGGACATTTACGTCAAACCACCAACCCCATTTCGCTCGAAACTTATGCGGTGTAGGTCTGCATCATACACAACTACCAGAAAGCTATATTTGGTAGCTTAAACATTGTTTACCAAGTGTTACGGTAGCTAGGTGGCAATATAAATTAGGCTCGTAAAAGCTAACTGGTGCGAGCGTATCATATTTACAAACAAGCACTCCAGTTGCGCCTCAATTCATGACCAAAACAGACTGTCGCAACAAGCTTCAATCGTGGAAAAACTGCGTTTTTATATTTACCT
Organism: Oncorhynchus gorbuscha; assembly: GCF_021184085.1. Taxonomy (NCBI): domain Eukaryota; kingdom Metazoa; phylum Chordata; class Actinopteri; order Salmoniformes; family Salmonidae; genus Oncorhynchus; species Oncorhynchus gorbuscha. The sequence continues at coordinate 37,651,887 of NC_060184.1, forward strand.
AAAATGGTAGTCGTATTATGCAGCGTTCTCAGACGGAATTAACAGTGCGATGACATGAGATATTCATTCTCCTCCATCACTTCCCTCCTCTCCTCTCCTGCTCCCAATTTCTGATCAAAATTACCACATTAACCGGCTAGCTAGCTAGCTAACGCTGGCACAAAATACCAAACCACTGCCTACCTCTGGCTCCCACAATGCATTACTCCGGAGGTGGGGCTCACGAGACATAAAAATGATATTATTGGCTGTGCTACAATGTTGCATTGAATTGACAGCATCGGGTGGAACTGAACCATTTAACTGTAGGATTATAAACAATGCAACGACATGGAGATCTCTGTAAATACAATATTGCATGTATGTAGTTGGTATGCTATTTCTTAAGAATTTGTCATGTTTGAACAATAGATTTACAAAGTCATATTTAAATCAAATCGTAATTGGTCGCATGCGCCAAATACAACAGGTGTAGACTTACCGTGAAGTGCTTGTTAACAAGTCCTTAACCAACAATGCAGTTCAAGAAAGAGCTAATTAATATTTACCAAATAAACTAAAGTAAAAAGTAACAGATTAAAATGACTAACTAGGGATACCGGTACCGAGTCAATGTGCGGGGGTACAGGTTAGTCGAGGTAATTTGTACATGTAGGTAGGGGTAAAGTGGCTATGCATAGATAATAAACAGCGAGTGGCAGCAGTGTCAAAACAAATGGAGAGGGGGTAATGTAAATAGACCCGGTGGCCGTTTGATTAATTGTTCAGCAGTCTTATGGCTTGGGGTAGAAGCTGCTAATGAGCATTTCGGTCCTAGACTTGGCGCTCCGGTACCGCTTGCAGTGCGGTAGCAGAGAGAACAGTCTATGACTTGGGTGACTGAAGTCTTTGAAAATTTGTTGGCTTTCCTTTGACACTGCCGGTTATATACAGTTGAAGCCGGAAGTTTACATACACCTTAGCCAAATACATTTAAAATCAGTTTTTCACAATTCCAGACATTTAATCCTAGTAAAAATGTCCTGTCTTAGGTCAGTTAGGATCACCGCTTTATTTTAAGAATGTGAAAAGTCAGAATAATAGTAGAGATTTATTTCAGCTTTTATTTCTTTCATCACATGCCCATTGGGTCAGAAGTTTACATACACTCAATTCGTATTTGGTTCCATTGCCTTTAAATTGTTTAACTTGGGTCAAACATTTCAGGTAGCCTCCCACAAGCTTCCCACAAAGAGTTGGGTGAATTTTGTCCCATTCCTCCTGACAGAGCTGGTGTAACTTTCCCTCCAAACATAATGTTGGTCATTATGGCCAAACAGTTCTATTTTTGTTTCATCAGACCAGAGGACATTTCTCCAAAAAGTTTGATCTTTGTCCCCATGTGCAGTTACAAACCGTAGTCTGGCTTTTTTATAGCGGTTTTGGAGCAGTGGCTTCTTCCTTGCTGAGTGGCCTTTCAGGTTATGGCGATATAAGACTCGTTTTACTGTGTATATAAATAATTTTGTACTTGTTTCCTCCAGCATCTTCACAATGTCCTCTGGGATTGATTTACACTTTTCACACCGAAGTATGTTCATCTTTAGGAGACAGAACGCGTCTCCTTCCTGAGTGGCATGACTGCTGCGTGGTCCCATGGTGTTTATACTTGCATACTATTGTTTGTACAGATGAACGTGGTACCTTCAGGCATTTGGAAATTGCTCCCAAGGATGAACCAGACCCAAGGATGAACCTGAACCAGACTGATTTCTTTTGATTTTCCCATGATGTCAAGCAAAGCGGCATTGAGTTTAAAGGTAGGCCTTGAAATACCTCCACAGGTACACCTCCAATTGACTCAAATTATGTCAATTAGCCTATCAGAAGCTTCTCAAGTCATGAAATTATTTTCGGGAATTTTCCAAGCTGTTTCAGGCACAGTCAACTTAGTGTATTTAAACGTCTGACCTACTGGAATTGTGGTAGAGTGAATTATAAGTGAAATAATCTGTCTGTAAACAATTGTTGGAAAAAATGACTTGTGTCATGCACAAAGTATATGTTCTAACTGACTTGCCAAAACTATAGTTTGTTAACAAGAAATTTATGGAGTGGTTGAAAAATGAGTTTTAATGACTCCAACCTAAGTGTATGTAAACTTCCGACTTCTACTGTAGGTCCTGGGTGGCAGGAAGCTTGGCCTCAGTGATGTACTGGGTCGTACGCACTACCCTTGTCTGTGTTCACAGTTTGTTGGATTTGTTTTTCTTATTAAATGATACCTGCACATCGGCCTCCCGGGTGGCACAGTGGTGTAGGGTGCTGTACTGCAGCGCCAGCTGTGCCACCAGAGACTCTGGGTTCGCGCCCAGGCTCGTCGTAACCGGCCACGACAAATTCCTTGTTGAGCTATTAATCCGAATATTGCGCAGCTGGTTTGAGTTCCGTGTAACACGGAACAATTGAATTTCTACATTTATTTTGCAATGCACGCGACGCGAGCGGTGTGGCCAACCTAAATGTAATAAATTCAGCTTCTATTCAAGTCCACAATTGCAGCACCAGGCTCCAGATTGGTTGTTGACGCTGCTGTAGGTTGTTGGCGCCATCTAGAGGTGTACTACAAGAATGCATGCAATGCGATGTTTCCCGCTATGCATTGTGGGCGGAAGACGCCCGGCAGAATATTTTTATTGCGCATGCGCACACGTATTCCTTCCTTTCTAACATCCGAGCAAACGAGACAAGATGGGTCATCAGCAGCTCTATTGGAGTCATCCTAGAAAATTCGGTCAGGGATCCCGATCCTGGTCAGTCATTTTCAATATGTCGTTTAGTATTTTCTTTGGAGTTAATTTTAGAGTCCGTCAGATTTTCACGGACCCAAATTCTTGGTGTACATTTTGAACCACATGAGGGCTTCGCTCGAGCTAATATGGCGGTTGATGTGCAACAACGCTCCTCACATTTTTAGCGCATGTTAACGTTGGCTGTTTGCAGCTTGTAGTGCTTTCTAATCAAGTACAGTGACGTGGCTAGGGAGAACGTCTTTTTTTGGCATAAATATACCCCTGAATGTTTATGTTGCAGGTTTATCTGCTGCTCACACTTTGTCTCGCTATGTAACGTCGTTGGCTGGATAACTTTGAATGAGCTTGAACTTACCGGGCGGGCACTTATTAAATCATTCCCCATTCTTGTCTAATATTTGCATTCTTTGTTTTCCAGCCGGGTATGCTCGAACAGACACGGTTTGATCCGTAAATACGGGCTCAACATGTGCCGCCAGTGCTTCAGGCAGTACGCGAACGACATCGGCTTTGTCAAGGCGAGTATTTGCGTTGTACTCTCTGTGTCCACTGTTGGCTAGTTGTTGACATTGTTTTATATGGTAACGTCAGCGGTAAAGGAATTCCTGCTTCTGAATGCATGTGTGGTTTACCAAACATAGGGCAGTTGAGGTGCATTCTTATTGACCCTTTTCCACATTTACAATACAGCCTTATTCTAAAATTGATACAATTCGCAAAAAACATACATTATTTACTTAAGTATTCAGATCCTTTGCTATTGGACTCAAAATTGAGCTCTGGTGCATCCTGTTTCCATTGATCAACCTAGAAATGTTCCTACAACATGATTGGAGTCCATCTGTGGTAAGTTCAATTGATTGGACATGATTTGGAAAGGCGCACACCTGTCTGTATGGTCCCACATTTGACAGAGCATGTCAGAGCAATAACCAAGGCCCAAGGTGAAAAAAATTGCCTGTAGAGCTCCGAGACATGATTGACAAGACACAGATCGGGGAAGAGTGCCAAAACATTTCTGCAGCATTGAAAGTCCCCGTGAACACAATGAACACCATCATTTTCAAATATCAGGAGTTGAAACCACCAAGTCTCTTCATGGAGCTGGCAGCCCGGCCAAACTGAGCAATCGGGGGAGAAGGGCCTTGGTCAGTGAGGTGACCAAGAACCCAATCCAGAGTTCGTTCCTTTGTGGAGATGGGATAACCGTCTCTGCAGCAGCCAAATCAGTCCTTTGGGGCTGTGGCCAGACGGAAGCCACATGACAGCCCGCTTGGAGATTACCAAAATGCTTCCAAAGGACTGAGGAACAAGATTATCTGGTCTGATGAAATCAAGATTAAACTCTTTGGCCTGAATGCCAAATGTCACATCTGGAAGAAATCAGGCTACGGTGAAGCGTGGTGGCAGAATCATGCTGTGGGGATGTTTTTCAGTGCCGTGGACTGGGAGACCAGTCAGGATTGCGAGAGAACCTGCTCCAGAGCGCCCAGGACCTCGGCCTGGGGGCGACGGTTCACCTTCAAACAGGACAGCAACCCTAAGTGTAACAGTATAACTTTAGACCATCCCCTCGCCCATACCCGGGCGCGAACCAGGGACCCTCTGCACACATCAACAACAGTCACCCACGAAGCATCGTTACCCATCGCTCCACAAAAGCCGTGGCCCTTCCTGAGAAAAGAGAACTACCACTTCAAGGTCTCAGAGCAAGTGACGTCGCCGATTGAAATGCCATTTAGCGCGTACCACGGCTAACTAAGCTGTTTCACATCTAGCTGTTTCACATCCGTTACAAGTACTGAGTGTCAGGTCTGAATACTTATGTAAGGCTAATGTATTTTTTGGGGGGATAAAGTTAAGGGGTCTGAATAGTTTCCAAATGCGTTGTACATCACTAGCTAGTTGGCTAGATACTTTTATTCATAATATAATCAATAGGTCATGGAGGTTCCTAATGCTATTCTACAATACCATTCTGTTGATTAGTTGTAAATCTTTACATGAATCTAACCCTGAAATTGCTTTTTCACAGCTGGACTAAATGCATTGGATGCTGAAGGTTCCCCAGGAGGTCAAACCAACGGGGAACGGGATGATCCAGCAATGAAAATAAATGTTTTCTGTTCTACATATTGGTCTTGTCGTATGTTGAAGTTTTGCATGATATGCAAACTGATTCCCATACTTTATAGAAACTTTTACTGTTGCCTTGCACAATGTAGTGTTTACTCTTTTGAGAGCTAAATACTGAAGGTTTTTAAGCCTATAACCAGATTGTCAACTGCTATCAATTTAATTTTGATATCTTGCTGCTGGTATTGACATAATGTTTTTGTGAAAAGTACTTTGAAACATTTCTGAAAACTCAAAAGGGGCTGCTGCAAGTAATCACTTCTAGATTTGTGTACCAGCACTTGTTAATTATGTCATCTGACGGGTTTAAAACGAATGCGTACATCTCATTCTGGTTTGGAAAACTGAAATGCATGTTTACTGGTTGGCGTGGAAAGTGCAACTGATCCTGGTAGGTAGCAAATGACTGCATGATACTCAGGGAAAATCACACCCTCTCGTCCTTGGAGACCCACCCTGTTAAGTTGACTGGTACTGAGACTTTTTTTCAACGTTAAACAGCCTAAGTGAGCAATCTTCATTTAGCCACTATCTTTGGTGTTGACTACTCATAAAACGAAAAGCATTGGGTAGATAATTTCCACACTTATACCAGTAATTTAATTTCAAAGGTTAAGGGTACACTGGCAGGAAAGCAAATTGGGACATAAGCTAGTTATTTCAATGGGATGGATACAGACAATGAATTATCAATACAGATTGCCCATGTCATTCATAGTGAATGTGATAACCATTAATTTTTATTTTCGCAAAATAACTAGCCTAAAATCAGGATAGAAGCATAGACTATAGAACCTGTGTAAAGGGTGTAAACTTGACATTCACTGATATACTTTTGTGCGCTATTACACTGGCTCAGCTGCATTACAAAATATATACTTCTGAAGCAATTTGATTATATGAGACGAGGCTTATGTTCAACTCCATTGTCGTTATCTGTGGTTTGAAGTAGCATTGTATTTGTAGGAAGGTGACTTTTTGCCCACCAGATGGCAGAGAAGTGCTACAAAAAAAGTGCTGCACAGAAAGGTAATCGACACGAGCCTATACTGTAGTTACTATTCCACATTCTTCATGACCCATCACACGTCAAAATGTTAACCCCTTCACCTGCATTTAATGAAAAGAACTCCAGTCATTTAGAAAAGTGCTGTATTGAAGTTCTCCATTTCCGAGAGGCAGCAGTGAGGTTTCAGTCTACAGTTTGATGAGGAGCTGCTCTTCTCTGTGACACTAGAACAATGAGATTTACATCCTACCTGAAAGAGGTACAAAGGGAGAGAGTGTATGTGTAATTAGTAACTTCTCTCCATTTATGGAAGCGGAATAAAGGTACGCCAGGGTGAAGGTGCGCGTTCCAGATTAACATGCATGAGTGCCTACATACTGGTTTATACCATAAAAATATATGTCAAGGGGGGTTTGTGTGAGCGTGTCCCTGAGGTTTGCGTAAGTGTGTGTGTGTGTGTAAGTGCCTGCTTGCATGTGTAGGCCTATACTCCTTGCACACTAGCTAAAGTAGTCTATTTGATTTTGTGAAAACCCACAGATGTGGTTGTTGTGGAGGTGCGCTGGGGACCCTCTCTCTCTTGTTGCAGCATTTTGACTGCCAGGCACTCTGCATCTCTCCCATCTCAGAGAGTACAGCAAAATAAGTTAATTTAGAATGTTTCTTGGCCCGATTTGCATGGAAATGTTCCACGGCGTTTACCTGTTTTCAGCTGCTAACAGAGGCACTTTTCACTGAGGGGCCTCTGTAGGGATGTGAGGGAATGAATGACTGATTGTTGTTCTCATTCAAGCTTTTCCAAAGCTCCATGACTCAGTCTGCATCCACAATATTTGGGGAAGATCAGAATCAATGCCAGAACTGATAAAAAAAAGAGTGCACATTAGTAAAAAGCAAAAATGTATAATCAGAATAAAACAAATTTCACTTTAAAAATCATCAACTAACCAAAATACATGTTTATTTTATGGATGTTAAAAGTGCATACAGACTCGTGGGTAAAAATGCAAAAAACAGTCGAGATTATATTATTAGTGGCCACTTCACTTGCATATGATGCTTCTTATTACATATTAATATGTGCATTACTGTTTCTGCCTGTCAAATGAAGTCTTTCATTTAGTGCTATTTTGAGTGCCTGTAGTCTAGTCGCGATAGAGGACAGTATGCCAGTGGCTCGATGGGCTCCATCAAACCTTTTCAGCCATTTTTGTCCCCCAATGAGAGTTCCTAAGGGAAATCTCTCAAACTAAAGCACATTTTTCAGTCCACCACAGACTCAATCAAGCAATGTCGTATTCAAACATTGTCTTGGATAGGGTTATGCAGCGTGTTCATGTTCACCGTGTGTAGTCATACTCCATCTCAAGATACCTCTCAACAGCTCTCAGTTGAGTGGGTCTAGTATTGCTGTTCTTGTTGATCATCCCAATGTAACATCTAACTCAGTAGGTCATCCATAGCTTTACTCGACCACTGTATTTATTCTTAACAGAATTTGCACATTTCAGGTCAGTGTATGCTTCTCCCTCTCTTGCTGCAACCATAATGAGTTGAGTTCTCATTCAAAGGCTGCATGCAATACAGTGCTCCACCTTAGGGGGCAGCGGTGCACCGCAGCTGAAACCGAACAAATCAATAGAAGAGGCTTGGAACGTTCAAAGAGCGAGTCGACGGGGGGCCTGCCCAGCTCCCTGGGAAGAGGGTCTCTACCCACTGTTAAGAAGAGATACAAATGCAGACTGGTAAGAATCAGCCTTGATGCCTTTATAAGGCTGTCAGCTGGGGACATAGCTAATTGAATGCTGCGTGCCATTTGAAGTGTGGCGCAGAGGGGTGAGACTGCGGGGAGGGGTGGGGGAGGCAGCCAACACCGAACAAGGAGGAGGGGACGAGTCAAAGGGTGGACATTTATGATGAAATTAATCTATCACTGAGGCTGCGTGTCTTATCTGATGCCACTGTGATGTGTGTGTGCACATTCATATATGTGTGAAGGTGTGTGTGAGAGAATGTGGAATCAAAGCAGTATGAGCTTCGGTTACAAATAGATTAGACTAGACAGAAGAAGACACGCAGAGAGGGCAAGGACAGTGGAGATGTAGGGCATTATTTTGACATTCACTCTCTGCCGTTTATCCAAATATTAACTGTAAACCTGGCCATGCATTCTTCAATTTGATTTGGAGACAGACAGATTGAGATGCAATTCACAGAGTGAGGAAAGGGGTCAGGGGAGAAACATTTGGTATTGAGAGTGTCTATAGGAGGGAGCTGGTCAGAGGAATAGGGAGAGAGAGTGAGGGTGTAACAGGGTGACTTGTTCTCTGAATGTGCTACATAACCTTACGCTTAAACCCTCACGAACAGCGGAATTACTCCTAAATTGAAAAGATCAAGAAGGGATATTTAACAATATGCACAGAAATGGTGTCACAGCACATGCTCCCCTCGGAGTCTGATCAACGTCCCCAGGCTGCCCGGGAGCATGTGGTACTCTGCCAGCTCTCGCTGTAGTTTATTTCTGTGTTACTGTCCATGGATGGATAACCATGCCATATACCTTAATGGATCGGCCACAGCTGTAATCCAGCTAGAGCTATTACTGCTACTGGCCAGATGATGTGTGTGAAACGTGAAGCATATCAATATGCTACATGCTCAGTGTTTAATGTCATGTTTAGTTCCACATTAGACTAGCCTATAACCATTTATATACCTCAGTGTCAGTGAATCCCTCTTGGCGATTGGCTTTGATATTTTTAACTTTTTGATTATTTGTATTGTAACCTGAATATCCCATATCTGGCCTACTACCAGAGCTGTCTTTTACATAGCCTAATAGAAGGTTCTACTACCAATAATCATATAGTGGCAATTCTATATTCCTCTTGTGAATTGCTCTTGACATTGTTTTTGATGTTAGCCTTTTGAATCGCTGTGCCTCGACCTGAATGTAACTTCTGCTGACATTTGAACATTCATTCGTCCTTTATGAACCTTTGAGACAGCCGGAGAGTGACATTAAAGATCGAAGATGGTTTACATGTAACTTTTGACATTAAACCAATACTTTCCCAGGGACCAATGTTCCCTCAGCCCCGAGACTGCCACGCATCTCCCCCAGACTGCCGTTCAGAAGAAATATCAGAGATTTTGTTGTAGGCAGAACGCATCAGAGTCGGATTCTGTTGCATTGACACACACGACTCAGCCCATACTCTACACAGACCAGTGCGGCATAACCAATCAGAGCTGCAGAAGGCCTATATGCAAATAGACCATTAACATATATGGATCTGTGCTATTTACTTTGAACTGAACTGTGTTTACAGCATGAGTGGTTGTGAGTAGATGCAGCTCTCGCTTTGATCTCAACACAAGCGCATGTAGCCACGTGTGCACATTTTGTTCACATCCTTTGCTAGTTAGTGAGTTATTAGCCCAGTTATAGATCATTTGTAGGCAGCGATAGGGGAGAGATTGCTTCCTAAAAGAGCACAAAATGTGTACATTTCTAGACATCTTTGAAAAGCAAGTCAGTTAAAGACCTTTTTTGTTGTCTTAAAGATGGTTTACATGTGAATGGGCAGCGTTGTATTTTGAGGCAGGCTTGAATAAGCTAAGTAGCCAATAGGCAGAGGGTGGCGTAATTTGTCTTATTCTCTGTAATAATGGTATGGGGATAATAATGCACTTCATTTTGTGGTTTCTTGCATCAAACAACACAACATTTTCAGTCACCTCCCTGTCTGAGAGGATAAAAGTGAATGTCTAGCCCTGTATGTTTTTCCCCCCAAAGTCTCATGGAATGTAAACCTACATTGAACACCACACATTGGCTGCTACTGTAGGCTGAATGATAGAACAGCTCTTTCAATGTTAAAATGTTATGGGATGCATTTTCTCCATAGTTTTTTTTTATGGTAGGCCACTCTGGTAGGCCTACATTATGATCAAATAGCCACAGTAGCCTACTTGACCACTGATAAAACTGTTACTTAAAGTGGGTATAGCCTCAGCGTTCACAGTAAACACTCGCTGGAAGTTGCACAGAAGTTTGAGCTCAGCAGACCTGAAATTTGCCCTGTGCCGAAAAAACAAACATTTGAGGGAACATTGCCAGGGACTGTAGTGGTGGGAGTGGGGGCGTCTGTGGTTCATAACCATTATGTTTTTGTGTTTTAGCGAGGCTTTACATCTACCAGACATGGGATGACCTGACTCATTGGAATGCCATGACTCCTGATGACTCATGATGGCCCGCAAGGTGTTATGCTCACAGAGTATTTCCAGCTTTGAGTGCACAACCGATTCACATGATAATTGCTATGACTGAATTACTACTGGAAATATATTCTACAACGAGACACGTCCCACTGGGCACAGACGTTAATTCAATGTCTATTCCACATAGGTTCAACAGAATTCTATTGAAAGGATGTTAAAACAACGTTGATTCAACCAGTTTGTGCCCAATGGGTTTAGACATGAACATTTAAGGTTTCTGTTGCCCACACATTTACAGTGTTTAATATCTCTCCATCTCCATTTTATAGTAATGTCTGTGCCATTCTCCATTCACGTCACAATGCTAGCAGTTCGTGTTAAAGGGCTTAACCGGGATTCAAACGACAACCAAACGGCCGCCCCAACACTTTTTTGTTGCTTAACGGCTGAGTGACAAGGCTGGAGAAATGTAACCACTCTCAAATTCATATATGGAGGATTTACCATACATGAGATCCAAATGATAGTTTTGACCATGTTTTGAAGCTATACAGTGTTCGTTATATGGTTTACAAAAAAAAATACTGATTGGGGTAAGACAGTTGAACTAAACTTGAAAAAACATGAAGTTATATTCTTCGAGAATCAAAATATATCAATATACATTTAATTAATTTCAAAGTTGAATATACGAATCACAGGCTGTAGCTCTAACTTCTAATTCAAGGCAGAGAATGAACTGAAAGGCTCCCGAGTGGCACAGTGGTCTAAGACACTGCATCTCAGTACAAGAGGTGTCACTGCAGTACCTTGTTAGAATCCAGGCTGCATCACACCGGCCGTGATTGGGAGTCCCATAGCGCAGCGCACAATTGGCCCAGCGTCGTCCGGGTTTGGCCTGGGTAGGCCCTCATTGTAAATAAGAATTTGTTTCTAAACTTACTTGCCTAGTTAAATAAAGGTTAATAAAGAAAGTGGCTGGTTCCAGTGACAACCTCTCTGCCATTGAGAGTCCGGAGACCATTCCTGAGTGAAAGACATAACGAGGCGTTCTTCTCTGGTCCAAAATTCAACCTTCAATTTTTAAAAGGAGGAAATTAGTTTAGGGCTGGCTCATAGATGCTGCATGGAAAATAGAAGGACATTCAAAGTCAAGGGATATGAGTAGTACTTTCTCTCTACAGCAGTGATTGAGGGGAGACAATCAGAGTGGTGCTTGACCCTTGACCCACAGCTGAATAATTAGGTGACATGCGTGGTTACTCACCATCACTCACATTTTGTATTTGAAATACAGATCAGCCAGCCGCCATTCGCCATGGAAATGCCATCCCTCTCGCGCGCACTCACGGTGACCCGCCATGGCGACCTGTCGCTGCTTGGTGGTGGATGATGTTTTGCGAAGCGGGAGCCCAAACTCAAGGACGCCTGGATCAAGAGCTTCTTGAGCTGCTTTCTGAAATAGCTTTGCCTCACTAAAGAGATCCCTTCCTTCCCAGAGCTGTTATTTAAATGGTAGCTGACACGGGCCTCTTGTAAAAACGACGGTCATTGCGGTAGCGAGATAGCCTATGAATTTTGATACCCGTCTGGAATCACTTGAAGCTCTTTTACATCGCTAGCCGTCCCTGTAAATTTCCGCAGCTGGAAGTGCAGCGAGGGGTTAAATGAGTAGGTTAAGTAGAGATATTCACGCCGGCAGCGACGACAGACAGGTGTGAGATTAAGACACGTTGCAGCAGAGCAGAGAGACCTTGTTGTTGTGGTTGTGCTGTGATATGTGGTGCTTCCAGTAAATTTGCTGTGCCTCTGGCATCCACCCACCCACCTTCACTTCCACCTCCACCTCTCCGTATCAGATCTCTGCAACTCTGCCTGGGATAGAGCGAGAAAAATCCTCTCTCCTCTCCTCTGTTCTCTCTGGGGCTATTGATTTTGTTGTGTTGACCCGCTGAAGGATCCAATACCAGTTAAAATGATGCAGTGTCCACATATTTAAAGGAGGGGAGGACTGGAGGATGTGTTTGAGGACAGTGTTGGTGATGGGAGTAATTGAGAATTATATGGATCACTTAAGAGGCAGGTCCCCATTGATTAGTGCAGGGTATAAACAGATAGACAGATCAATAGAGAGAGGTCAATGGAATTTATAACCATTTTAAAGAGCAGAATGAACGCTGATGGGATGAGCACAGCACTAGGCGAGTTAACACTAATAACACAGACTGGGGTCATTTTGACCCCACAGAGGCATATTCTTTCAATTCTTCAATTTTTTTTTAAACAAGTTAACGCATTCTTAATAAATCTAAATACTTGTTCACTGTTTATGTATCAGTAGAGACTTTAAAACATTTTTAATTAAGTCCTTTGGCATAATTGTGACCCCAACCAAAAACAACTAATTCTGGTTATAGCAATTTGATAGATTAGACCTTTATTTGAATCTAGGTCTTTCTGGAGTTCTCCATACCACCAGAGGGTAAAGGGGGAACTGTATCAGTGATTTTGACCAGATAAACAGATCCCCTGCAGAAATAAAGCACATTATGTTATATTAACTGGTTATAACTAGGTATGACCATCAGTGGTGTAAAGCAATTCAGTAAAAATAATATTTTAAAAAAAGTATTAATTAAGTCGTTTGTTGGGGGTATCTGTACTTTACTTTACTATTGATATTTTTGACAACTTTTACTTCACTACATTCCTAAAGCAAATAATGTCATTTTTACTCCTTACATTTTCCCTGACTACCAAAAGTACTCATTACATTTGGATTGCTTAACAGTACAGGAAAATGGTCCAACTTATGCAATTACCAAGAAAACATCCCCAGGTCATCCCTACTGGCTCTGATCTGGCGGACTCACTAAACACACATGCTTCATTTGTAAATTATGTCTGAGTGTTGGAGATAGCCTATGGCTATTCGTTAAAAAAAAGAGAAGGAAAATAGTGCCGTCTGGTTTGCTAATTAATATAAGGAATTAGAAATGATTTATACTTTTACTTTTGATACTTAAGTATATTCAAAACCACATTATTTTAAAACTTTTAATCAAGTACTATTTTACTGGGTGACATTCACTTTTACTTTTTTGTCTCCGGAGACACCTGAAACCCCACCTCTTTAAGGAATACCTAGGATAGGATAAAGTAATCCTTCTCACCCCCCCCCCCCCTTAAAATATTTAGATGCACTATTGTAAAGTGGTTGTTCCACTGGATGTCATAAGGTGAATGCACCAATTTGTAAGTCGCTCTGGATAAGAGCGTCTGCTAAATGACTTAAATGTAAATGTAAATGTAAATGTACTTGAGTCATTTTCTATTAAGGTATCTTTACTTTTACTCAAGTATGACAATACGGTACGATTTCCACCACTGACGACCATCTACAACATAAAAATGACTTTATATAGAGTTGAAGTCGGAAGTTTACATACACCTTAGCCAAATACATTTAAACTCAGTTTTTCACAATTCCTGACATTTAATCCTCGTAAAAATGCCCTGTTTTAGGTCAGTTAGGATCCCCACTTTATTTTAAGAATGTGAAATGTCAGAATAGTAGAGAGAATGATTTATTTCAGCTTTTGTTTCTTTCATCATATTCCCAGTGGGTCAGAAGTTTACATGCACTCAATTAGTATTTGGTTGCATTGCCTTTACATTGTTTAACTTGGTTCAAACGTTTTGGGGAGTCTTCCACAAGCTTCCCACAATAAGTTTGAATTTTGGCCCATTCCTCCTGACAGAGCTGGTGTAACTGAGTCAGGTTTGTAGGCCTCCTTGCTCGCACATGCTTTTTCAGTTCTGCCCTCAAATATTCTATAGGTTTGAGGTCAGGGCTTTGTGATGGCCACTTCAATACCTTGACTTTGTTGTCCTTAAGCCATTTTGCCACAACTTTGGAAGTATGCTTGGGGTCATTGTCCGTTTGGAAGACCCATTTGCGAACAAGCTTTAACTTTCTGACTGATGTCTTGAGATGTTGCTTCAATATATCCACAACATTTTCCATCCTCGTGATGCCATCTATTTTGTGAAGTGCAGCAAAGCACCCTGACAACATGATGCTGCCACCCCCGTGCTACATGGTTGAGATGGCGTTCTTCGGCTTGCAAGCCTCCCCCTTTTTCCTCCAAACATCATGGCCAAACAGTTCTATTTTTGTTTCATCAGACTAGAGGACATTTCTCCAACAAGTACGATCTTTGTCCTCATGTGCAGTTGCAAACCGTAGTCTCTTTTTTTTATGGCGGTTTTGGAGCAGTGTATTCTTCCTTGCTGATCGGCTTTTCGGGTTATGTCAATATAGGACTCGTTTTTACTGTGGATTTAGATACTTTTGTACCTGTTTCCTCCAGCATCTTCACAAATCCTTTAATGTTGTTCTGGGACTGATTTGCACTTTGTCGTGGAAGATTCAGAATTTGTCGGTAACATATGTAAGATGTTTTATATTTATCAAATGTGTGTAAGTTACTTCTCATCAGAATGGTATTTTTGTATAATACTGTGGCGGGGTTGCTGTTATCTGTTCTATGTCAAGACTAAGTTGCATGGGCAGCAGAGAGGGGAGAGGTCAAAGTGTCATCATGTGTAAACATATCTCTTGACTCCACAATGTCTGTGTGCCAGTTCAGTGTGTCTCCGTGAGCTTGTCCAGGATTGGTTGTATTTAGAGTTGGTTGTATCTAAATGACAATTTGATATATGCCTGTTGAAATGGAGTGGTTTATGGTTCTGGGGTTTGAGTAAGGAGACAAAACTGAACCATTTATTATGTCTATGCTGTCTGACTATGTGTGTTCTTTGCTATTAAAGGAGCTCAGTTGCATTGTAAGGGGGCTCTCAGAGAATTCACTGAGAGATACTGAATTACCTGAGAGTCACAGGATTGTGATAGAGCTCATATAATTAAAGATGGACTTTGATAACTAACTCTGACTTGTGTGTGTGGTTTGCTCCCATGATTTGGTAAATACAGGAAATTTCCACGACAACTTTTCTCACCAAAGTACGTTCATCTCTAGGAGACAGAACGCGTCTCCTTCCTGAGCGGTATGACGGCTGCATGGTCCCATGGTGTTTATACTTATGTACTATTGTTTGTACAGAAGAACGTGGTACCTTCAGACATTTCGAAATTGCTCCCAAGGATGAACCAGACTTGTGGAGGTCTACAATTTTGATTCTGAGGTCTTGGCTGATTTCTTTTGATTTTCCCATGATGTCAAGGAAAGAGGCACTGCGTTTGAAGGTAGGCCTTGAAATACATCCACAGGTACACCTCCAATTGACTCAAATGATGTCAATTAGCCTATCAGAAGCTTCTAAAGCCGTGACATAATTTTCCGGAATTTTCCAAGCTGTTTAACCTCTTGCTCCTACCTGGCACGCTGGCGTCCCATCTAGAGCTCTGGAAATGCAAATGCGCTACGCTAAATGCTAATATTAGTTAAAACTCAAAAGTTCATTAAAATACACATACAGGGTATTGAATTAAAGCTACACTCGTTGTGAATCCAGGCAACAAGTCCGATTTTTAAAATGCTTTTCGGCGAAAGCATGAGAAGCTATTATCTGATAGCATGTAACACCCCAAAAGACCCGCAGGGGACGTAAACAAAATAATTAGCATAGTCGGCGCTACACAAACCGCACAAATAAAATATAAAACATTCATTACCTTTGACCATCTTCTTTGTTGGCACTCCTAGATGTCCCATAATCACTATTGGGTCTTTTTTTCGATTAAATCGGTCCATATATAGCCTAGATATCGATCTATGAAGACTGTGTGATAAACGGAAAAAAATAGCGTTTCATAACGTAACGTCATTTTTTTAAAATTAAAAAAGTCGACGATAAACTTTCACAAAACACTTCGAAATACTTTTGTAATGCAACTTTAGGTATTAGTAAACGTTAATAAGTGATCAAATTAATCACGAGACGAAGTGTTTTCTATAGGGGTCCGTCTTGAAATACTGTCCGTGTATTTCTCAACCAAAATATCCGGTTGGAGACCTGAAGAAAAAGCCTGTCTCTTGTTCGTTTGACCAAGAAACAAAGAATTGGCAAATGACAAGACTGTTGACATCATGTGGAAGCTGTAGGTACTGCAACCTCAGCCCTATTTAATGTCTTTCGCCCATAACAATGGGTTGAAGCGGCGGATGGATATATTTTTCCACTTTCAGTGATCAGATTTTCCTGCACTTTTCAATGAAACGCACGTTCTGTTAAAGTCACAGCCATGATTTAACCAGTTTTATAAACGTCTGAGTGTTTTCTATCCACACATACTAATCATATGCATATACTATATTCCTGGCATGAGTAGCAGGGTGCTGAAATGTTGCACGATTTTTAACAGAATGTTCGAAAAAGTAGAGGGTCGACTGAAGAGGTTAAAGGCACAGTCAACTTAGTTTATGTAAATTTATGACCCACTGGGATTGTGATACAGTGAGTAATAAGTGAAATAATCTGTCTGCAAACAATTGTTTGAAAAAGTACTTGTGTCATGCACAAAGTAGATGTCCTAACAGACTTGCCAAAACTACAGTTTGTTAACAAGATATTTGTGGAGTGGTTGAAAAACGTTTTAATGACTCCATCCCGGGTATATGTAAACTCCCGACTTCAACTGTACATTGAGTATACCAAACATTAGGAATGAATAATATTTTTGGTCATTGTCTCCGTGAATCCCTTTTTGTCAATAAAAGTAAGTATTGTCGATGTGAATCCGTTTTTGTCAATAAAAGTAAGTATTTTTCACATTTTGGTGTACCGCCACTTTAAATGGCGATCGTTTAAAAAAAAAACATGACAAAATTAGTATTTATTTCAATATTCTAAAAACTAAATGATACTACAACCTATGTGGATAGTACCTTGGGAAAAAGCTGCACATTTTTAAGGGAATAGTTTTTTTGTTTGTTTAAAAGAATATGCAAATTAACTGTAATTTAGCAAAAACAACAGTATATTTTGGGATTTTTTTTTCTTTCAGATATTTTTGATGAGAATGAAGTTGATCATTTTTCTATGATTGTTGGATTTCCAATAGTTTATTCTTGGGTTCAAAATGACCCCAGTTGGTATTCCATGTATGTAAAACATGTTGGTACTATGAGGGTTAAGAGCTGTTTTGGATTTGAATAAACACCTCTATTTTGCTCATGATGAATGGGAGACCAATATTTATATCACAGTGAATGGGCCTGTGTGTCTGGTTGAAGATTATGAGGGAATGGACAGTAATAATTCACTGGACAACCAGTGACAGGTTAAGTTAAGACTCAAAATACAGGAGAGTTACATGCTTAAAGTAGGGACTTGTAAGACTTGTAAAACGTGTATATTACTGAATTGGGG
Organism: Oncorhynchus gorbuscha; assembly: GCF_021184085.1. Taxonomy (NCBI): domain Eukaryota; kingdom Metazoa; phylum Chordata; class Actinopteri; order Salmoniformes; family Salmonidae; genus Oncorhynchus; species Oncorhynchus gorbuscha. Next base: position 37,669,449 of record NC_060184.1, read on the forward strand.
AGATAATTATGCATTAGGCCAGATCTGTAATTGTGCATTAATAACCAGGCCATGGTCAAAACAGAGATCAAAAGCATTTGGTTCTGGCTCCAGCAGATACCTGCTCACATCACAGAGGTTGTGAGACATATTAGCTAGCTAGTAGCACTAGCTAGCTAATAGCACAGACAAAAGTGGTTAGTTTATTAGTATCCACAAACTAACTGCTAAACTACTAGCTTGCTAGTAGTACTAGCTACTGAGCCAGTGTAGCCAATTTTTCAGGGTGACAGCTAAGGCACAAGCAACAATATCCCAATGCCGCAGGGCAGTGATTGGGGACATTGCCCTGTGTAGGGTGCCGTCTTTCGGATGGAACGGTAAACGGGTGTCCTGACTTTCTGTGGTCCCTAAAGATCCCATGGCACTTATCATAAGAGTGTCCTGGCTAACTTCACAATCTGGCCCTCATTGTCATGTTTTGTCATAGATTGTCATGTCTTGTCCCTGTGCTTTCTCTTCTATTCGTTTCCCCCTGCTGGTCTTATTAGGTTCTTTCCCTCTCTCTTTCCCTCTTTCTCTCTCTATCGTTCCGTTCCTGCTCCCAGCTGTTCCTCATTCCCCTAACTACCTCGTTTACTCTTTCACACCTGTCCCCTATTTTGCCCTCTGATTAAGTCCCTATTTCTCTCTCTGTTTTCGCTTCTGTCCTTGTCGGATCCTTGTTTGCTGTACTGTGTTCTTGTTCCGTCCTGTCGTGTTTTTGCCTTCATCAGATGCTGCGTGTGAGCAGGTGTCTCTATCAGCTACGGCCTGCGCCTACCCGAAGCGACCTGCACTCTGTGGCCGCTTCTCCTGTTATTCCCCTCTACAGACTAGAGGATTTCTGTTATTCCCCGTTTGGACATTACCTGTTAAGAATTCAGGATTAGTCGTTTTCTGTTTGGACTGGAATAAACTCTGTTTCTGTTAAGTCGCTTTTGGGTCCTCATTCACCTGCATAACACTCATACTATCATGGCCACCTAATCATCCCCAGTTTCCAATTGGCTGATTTATTTCCCCTCCTCTCCCCAGTAAGTATTCCTCAGGTAGTTGCTGTAAATGAGAATATGTTCTCAGTCAGCTTACCTGGTAAAATAAGGGTTAAATGAAAAGTGGTTGCTTGGTTGTAGTGATTTTTGGCATTAACATTGTAGGGTATCCTAGTGGTTAGAGCGTTGGACTAGTAACCGAAAAGTTGCAAGTTTAAATCCCCGAGCTGACAAGGTACAATTCTGTCGTTCTGCCCCTGAACAGGCAGTTAACCCACTGTTCCTAGGACCAGAGTTAGGGGCCGACTGGTATGTGCTTAACACACTGATGCCCTGGAACACGTCGTGGGTTCAGGTTGCCGCCTGGTCTGCAATTCTCAGACCAGGCGGCGTCAGCGAGTATAATTTGCAGCTGGATGCTTCTAATAAAAAGAGTCAAATTTGAGCCAACTGACTAATTTCTCCATATTTCTACTTCACCTACTGCACCAACCCAGCCTTGAGCTGTGAGGAGAGGTGGCAAGAAGTCGCCAGGGTGGGAAGACTGAGGATGTGGTGGACCCTGTAGGGAACAGGCTGGCGTGGCGGCGGTGTTGTGAGCGATAACGTTTTTGCACCACTGTGGACTGGATAGCGAGCTAGCTAGTGTGGACAGACAGGTATTCTAGGAAAGTGCTTATTGTTCTCTGTCAGGGTCTATCAGCCTCTATCATGTTGACTCCTGAGGTCTTCTGTCTGTCTGCCTGCCTGCCTGCCTGCCTGTTTGCCCGCAAGGCTTTCTCATCTTCAACCACTCTCTTCCTTGCTTGTGTCTCTACAACTAAATGGCTGACTGATAACAGGAATCGATCCACTTCTCTGTTTCACTAGACAATTTATTTTTAAAAAAGGCATGTGGTTTGATTCTAAGAACAGACAACAACTTAAACATTTTTTAAGTTCTTTGGCGTAATTTTGACCCCAGTCAAAAACAACTAATTCCACCTATAGTATTTAAAAGAACATTTAATATGGTCATACCTCCTACCAAATGTATGACCATATTATAGACAATTATTTCCCTCAGATTACATAGACCTACAACGAATTCAAAAACCAATCCAATTTTGATAAACTCACATATGTATTGCGTGAAATACCACAGTGTCCAATCACAGCAGCAATATTTGTGACCTGTTGCCACAAGAAAAGGGCAACCAGTGAAGAACAAACACCATTTTAAATACCACCCATATTTAATTGTATTTATTTTCTCTTTTGTACTTTAACCATTTGCACATCGTTACAACACTGTATATAGACATAATATGACATTTGAAATGCCTCTATTATTTTGGAACTTGTGTGAGTGTAATATTTACTGTTCACTTTTTATTGTTTATTTCACTTTTGTTTATCCATTTCACTTGCCTTGTAAACATATGATTCCCATACCAATAAAGCGCCTTGAATCAAACTGAATTGATAGAGCGAGAGACAGAGACAGAGAGAGACAGAGAGAGACAGAGAGAGACAGAGAGAGACAGAGAGAGACAGAGAGAGAGAGAAAGAGAGAAAGAGAGAAAGAGAGAAAGAGAGAGAGAGAAAGAAATAGAGAAAGAGAGAGAGAAAGAAAGAAAGAGAGAGAGAAAGAGATAAAGAAAGAAATAGAGAAAGAGAGAGAGACAGAGAGAGAGAGAGACAGAGAGAGAGAGACAGAGAGAGAGAGAAATAAATAGAGAAAGAGAGAGAAAGAAAGAGAGAGAGAGAGAAAGAAAGAAATAGAGAAAGAGAAACAGAGCGAGAGAGAGACAGAGAGAGAAAGAAAGAAATAGAGAATGAGAGAGAGAGAGAGAAAGAAAGAGAGAGAGAGAAAGAAAGAGAGAGAAAGAGAGAGACAGAGAGAGACAGACAGAGAGAGAGAAAGAAAGTAATAGAGAAAGAGAGAGAGAGAGAAAGAGAGAGAGAGAGACAGAGAGAAAGAAAGAGAGAAAGACAGAGAGTAAGAAAGAGAGAGTCAGAATGTTGCAGGTTGAAATGTCAGGAGGGGTGAGGAGTTAGTTGAGGTGAACATGTTGGTTTAGACCAGAGAGAGAGACAGAGAGAGAGAGAAAGAAATAGAGAAAGAGAGAGAAAGAAAGAGAGAGAGAGAGAAAGAAAGAAATAGAGAAAGAGAGACAGAGAGAGACAGAGAGAGAGAGAAAGAAAGACAGAGAATGAGAGAGAGAGAGAGAAAGAAAGAGAGAGAGAGAAAGAAAGAGAGAGAGAGAAAGAGAGACAGAGAGAGAGAAAGAAAGAAATAGAGAAAGAGAGAGAGAGAAAGAAAGAGAGAGATAAATAAAGAAATAAAGAAATAGAGAAAGACAGAGAGAAAGAAAGAGAGAGAGAAATAAATAAATAGAGAAATACAGAGCGACAGAGAGAAGGAAAGAAAGAGAGAGAGACGGAGAGAGAAAGGAAGAAATAGAGAACGGCAGAGAAAAAGAAAGAGAGAGAGACAGAGAGAAAGAAAGAGAGAAAGACAGAGAGTAAGAAAGAGAGAGAGACAGAGAGAAAGAAAGAGAGAAAGACAGAGAGAAAGAAAGAGAGAAAGACAGAGAGTAAGAAAGAGAGAGAGACAGAGAGAAAGAAAGAGAGAAAGACAGAGAGTAAGAAAGAGAGAGAGTCAGAATGTTGCAGGTTGAAATGTCAGGAGGGGTGAGGAGTTAGTTGAGGTGAACATGTTGGTTTAGACCATAACTACAACCTCTGAGTCTAGAAGAGTCACTCTGACTGGCCCTGCCATGTCACAGGCATTCGGTTCCTTCCGTTCCCACAGGAGATGACAAGTGAGGTCACTAACACCTACACAACCCCTGACTTTTCTCAGGGACAGGCTATGCTCTTTACCGTTGTGATGTTGTACTGCCGCTGGTCTCTAGGCAACCAGTTCCAGGCAACCCCTCTGACTGTCTGTTTTAATAATCGTACCACGTGGTGGGTTCAGACAGAGCCTGTTGTGAAAGCTATTCTATTTTAGGGAGGTGTGTGTGTGTGTGTGTGTGTGTGTGTGTGTGTGTGTGTGTGTGTGTGTGTGTGTGTGTGTGTGTGTGTGTGTGTGTGTGTGTGTGTGTGTGTGTGTGTGTGTGTGTGTGTGTGTGTGTGACAGATGGCACATAGAGTCACCCACACCCCTCCTAATGGCAGAGCTGCAAGGAGAGAGGCAGACAAAGTGAGGACATGCCTGGAAATCCAGGACCCCCAATTAACCTGCTATGAAATAGAAACGGACAGATTATGTTATAAAATGTTCTAAAATGATCTACATAGTGCTGAAGGGGGCCACCATGCAATAGACTGGCTACCTGGCATCATTTGTTTGCTTTTGAAGTTTAAGTTTGCAATAAAAAAATGTCTACACATTACTCTTTATCAGTTACGGGTAATCTGATGAATTTTGTTCAGATGATCGGGCAAAAAGAAGAGAAATCACGGCTGGTAACGGTCAATAAAGACATCACACATTCACTGTACGACCAGTACCAAACGTTACAGTCCGGGCGAAGCCTCAAACCCCACTCTGCAGAACAAACCGGGCACGCAAGCTCAACAAGCATTATATCCCTTTCATATCCGATCTCCTTACGTATTTGATTGATAGGACCGAATGAGAGACAGGTTCTGGATATAGACACAGAAAGACTATAAACCATAACTACACACTTACAGTATTCATATGTACAAAGTATGTCCTGTGGTATACTGTATAACGTCTATAAGTGAAGTGTTGTATGCACTGTGTTTTTGATTTTGTGTTTATGTGTATGCCAGGAGCTGCTGTAGGTTGCCAGACAAATTTCACCTAGAGGGACAATAAAGTATTCAATCAATCAATCAGATTAAAGTCACAGTGCTGGGGTTGAGGTGTGAGACACATCTGACTGGCTCTGACTTCAGAGAAATGGAAACAATGCAGGCAGAGCACTAGATAGGTACTGCTGCAGTAGTTTATGTGTCGGGAGGCTAGGGTCAGTCTGTTATAACTGAACTATTTTGTCTGTCTTATCCGGTGTCCTGTCCTGTGTGAATTAAGTATGCTCTCTCTAATTCTCCTTTCTTTCGTTCTTTCTTTCTTTCTTTCTTTCTTTCTTTCTTTCTTTCTTTCTTTCTTTCTTTCTTTCTTTCTTTCTTTCTTTCTTTTTTTCTTTTTTTCTTTCTTTCTTTCTATCTTTCTTTCTCTCTTTCTCTCTCTCGGAGGACCATGCCTCAGGACTACCTGGCCTGATGACTCCTTGCTGTCCCCAGTCCACCTGGCTGTGCTGCTGCTCCAGTTTCAACTGTTCTGCATGCGGCTATGGAACCCTGACCTGTTCACCGGACGTGCTACCTGTCCCAGACCTGCTGTTTTCAACTCTCTAGAGACAGCAGGAGCGGTAGAGATACTCTGAATGATCGGCTATGAAAAGCCAACTGACATTTACTCCTGAGGTGCTGACCTGTTGCACCCTCGACAACCACTGTGATTATTATTATTTAACCCTGCTGGTCATCTATGAACATTTGAACATCTTGCCCATGTTCTGTTAAAATCTCCACCCGGCACAGCCAGAAGAGGACTGGCCACCCCTCAGAGCCTGGTTCCTCTCTAGGTTTCTTCCTAGGTTCTGGCCTTTCTAGGGAGTTTTTCCTAGCCACCGTGCTTTTACACCTGCATTGCTTGCTGTTTGGGGTCTTAGGCTGGGTTTCTGTACATCACTTTATGACAGCTGATGTCAGCTGATGTCATCAGCTGATCAGCTGATGTAAGAAGGGCTTTATAAATACATTTGATTGATTGGATTGATTGTAGATACAGTACAGACCTCATGCGATGCTGTTTGAGATTTAGAATTTCAATCGATGCCATATTTTAACCAAAAGTTCCAAGACAGTTATTATCTAGAACCGATGGAGTGTGAATTAGAATGATGGATCGCTTGTCTCATACCATCATGGAGGATTTGGTGAGCTCTGAGAGTCAGTGTCAGGCCCAGATTTAACCTAGTGCTGAATTTAAATGTACTGTCAATGGAAATTCTCCACTGTGAGTGATTTTAAAAGTCTAGGATAAGGCATAATCTGGGTCTGGGAAACCGGCTCTGAGTATCTCTGAGTGCAGGTGCCTCAGGGATAGTAGTACAGTGTTCCAGAAACATAGTAGGCCACATCTAGGTAAAGTTACCTCTCTGTCAGAGCGAACATCCTGTTTCTTTAGACGAGGTAAATCCAAGGTGTCAAAGAGCCAGAGCTCAATCTTGCTATCTCTATGGAGAATATTACCAACATCGTCTGTCTGCTCTCGTTTACTCAGATCTAATCAAATAGAAAGACCAAACTTGGGTGCTGCTGCAGTGATTTTTATCGCTCTGCGAACACACTCATTTTCACAGAAAAGGGCGCAATATGAAAAAATGTACCTTCGCCGAAGACGAGCCAAAAACAGACCTTCCTATTTCACGAATTGAAAGTGACGCTCGCCAAGTACATCAGTCTGACAATGAATGAATGGAGTTCTTTACTCAGGGTTATTCGTCTTTAACACACAGATTGTAAATAGTGGCGAAAGAGTCTTTGGGGTTCCAGCAGACTGACAGACCAGGATATGGTTGTCATGGAAAATCACAGGCTATCTTACCATGCTTACATGCCTCTGTGTGCGTTCTAGCGAGGTCATCGTAGAGCATACATAGTAAACCCATACCTTACAGAACACAGTATAAGCATAACAAAGAAAATATTAATTGGACACAGAATGGCTTTTTATACTCGTGCTCTTTTCGTAGTACATTTGATACTTGCCACTTAGCAGTCTCATTTGGAATTCCTGATGTGGTGCATGTGTGTTTGTGTGTGTATGCGCGCGTGTGTACACTGTAAGTGTGTGTATGTGTGTGTACGTGCGTGCGTGCGTTTGTACGCGCATGCATTGTGTGTGTGTCCAAGAAAGATAGAGGGAGGGTGGCAGTAAGTTGAGGTTGCACGAGCGCATAAGTGTGTCTTTGCTCTGCGTGCAAACCTACAAATAGATTCGCTGACATTCCTCTGTCTTTTATTAATTCATGAACGTCAGAGAGGATCACCATGGTGCAAAATAACGACTTGGATTGCGGAATCTAAAAGTCATGGTCACAGGAGCAATTGAAAAGTCACCAACCGCTGTGCCACTCTTTCTCATGTCTTTCTCCACCTCTTCCCCTCGTCCTCCTCTCCTCCATCAGTCGGTTCATCCTCTTTTCCTCCCCTCGTCCTCCTCTCCTCCATCAGTCGGTTCATCCTCTTTTCCTCCCCTCGTCCTCCTCTCCTCCATCAGTCGGTTCATCCTCTTTCCCTCCCCTCGTCCTCCTCTCCTCCATCAGTCGGTTCATCCTCTTTTCCTCCCCTCGTCCTCCTCTCCTCCATCAGTCGGTTCATCCTCTTTTCCTCCCCTCGTCCTTCTCTCCTCCATCAGTCGGTTCATCCTATTTTCCTCCCCTCGTCCTCCTCTCCTCCATCAGTCGGTTCATCAAGTCTTCATAGACAACGTGTGTGTGTGTGTGTGTGTGTGTGTGTGTGTGTGTGTGTGTGTGTGTGTGTGTGTGTGTGTGTGTGTGTGTGTGTGTGTGTGTGTGTGTGTGTGTGTGTGTGTGTGTGTGTGTGTGTGTGTGTGTGTGTGTGTGTGTGCGTGCGTGCGTGCGTGCGTGTGTGTTTGTGTGTGTGAGAGGTTGCGCATTTACTGTAGGTATTGTGAAAGCTAAAGCATAGATTTGAACTGAAAAATTGACGGTAACACATCATCCTATTCAATTGTGTCCTGAAAATATGCACTTGTTGTTCTTGCATTATAAGCGGAGAATGTTATTATTTGTGACCTTGCTGCCAATGCCATTTTTAATTAGCCCTAAGGGGATAAACAAAGTTGTAGTAAATTGAATGAAATAGAATCCAGTTCTGACTGTTGCCCATGACAACTAGGTCTTTTCACTCTGTCATGAAGGGATGGAGAAGCCGTGGACAGAAACAACAACATCATGCCCACCTCTTACCCACACATACTAACTATTCAATTTAAAAAATGATAATCATATTTAACCTTTATTTAAATTAGGTAAATCAGTTATTAAGAAGAAATTCTTAACGGCCTACTGTCACTACAAGTTAGGTTTTGTCATTTACCTTATCCAATATCCCCTTCAATCAATCTACTAACATATGTCTTGCATGTCATGTTAGTAGTTAACTGTCACGTCATCACGTCTATGTCAGTGTATACACAGGAAGTGTTGTCATTTCCCCAATAACAACCATTTAAAAAAAATATAAACATCATCATCTCAACCACGTGTCGATGCCCAGACGTCACCCATTTATTAACCACGAAGCCCCGTGTGAATGATTTATAGAGGGTAATTGTTTTACATTATACATGTAGGGAAACATAGGATTTCATTTATACCTCCACTAATGAGAACATTAATAATTGACCGCTATTGAACCCAAAGGCGTTATTCATAATCAGGATCACAACGTCAACAACATGCTATTCATGATATATGAGCTTTAGGTTGTAATGCACTGACTGTCTGGTTATGGCTGGATATGTAACCTGTGTGTAAGTGTGTTGGAGTGGAACCTCATCTTCAGAGAGGTCATAACTTCATTATCCAAGCCCAACTAGATCCAGGAGAAAGACAACGTTCTCTATACAATCTAAGAAGTCATTATTGAGATTCACTTGATACACCCTTCCTTCCAAACCTTATTCTAACTGAGCAGAGAACCCAGTTAAAGTCCTGTAATTGATAATCTATGGGGCATAATTTACACTGAGATAATATGGAGGAGAAAGCTAATTATGACCAAATGGGATTCAGATGGGGTGTGTGTGTGTGTGTATGTGTGTGAGACAGGAGGAGGTGAGTGTAACGGTTTTCTAATGGTGAAGGAGAGTCGGACCAAAATGCAGCGTGTATATTGCGATCCATGTTTAATCAAATAAACGTAACACGAATCAATACAAAAAACACTACAAAACAATAAACGAAACCCGAAAATAGCCTATACTTGTGTCAACTAACACAGACCAAGGACATCAGGACACTAAGGACAATCACCCACAACACAACCAAAGAATATGGCTGCCTAAATAGGGTTCCCAATCAGAGACAACGATAAACACCTGCCTCTGATTGAGAACCACTTCAGACAGCCATAGACTTTCCTAGAACACCCCACTAAGCTACAATCCCGCTACATACACACCACATACAAAAACCCATGTCACACCCTGGCCTGACCAAATAAATGAAGATAAACACAAAATACTTTGACCAGGGCGTGACAGTGAGAGGTTTATCAGACTGTAATCAAGGCTAAATCCATCACCTCTTAGCGGCCCACAGTTGAATTCGTACGATATAATAATACAAAAAAGTACTTTGGCTACAGACACTTTTTCCCCCTCCATAGTCAGTATGTGTGTCCCTTGAGGGGAATCAAGGACCTAGTTTTTATAGGCACCATGATCATATAACCAACGCAAGACAGGCAACTTCAGTTCATCTGCACTTACAGTGTGTCTATCAGGACTATTCATTTCAACAGATGCACTTTACTATTGCAAAAGGATTCATCGTTACAACACTGTTTGTGTTATTCAATGAAAATAGAAATCACCGGTGAACCGTGACCTTCTCTATAATGCGTTTCTGGAATATGTCCCCCTGTTTGGCCAGGGAAATGGAAGCAGAGGGCCCACGACTGTTGCTGCAGTAGGCCAAGCGTCATGATTACTTAAGAATTTGACGAGTGCTCATTTTCACCTCAATGGTATCTTAAATGGGGTTATGAGAGCATCATCATCACTGTCAATCACTGAGCTTTGTGAAGTAATATAGTTCCAATGGGAACCCACTGCGCTCGGAATAACAAGGCATGGAAAACCATTCCCAGAGAGGAGGATGTAGCGAAGTGGGTGATGAAAGGAAAAGCATTCCCAGTTTCTAGAAAGAGAGAGGGAGGGAGGGAGAGATGGGTAGAGAGATGGCGAGAGAGTGACGAAGAGAGTGAGAGAGAGAGAGAGAGAGAGAGAGAAGGAAGGAAGGAAAGAGGGGAAGAGAGAGGAAGAAAGAAAGAAAATCAAAGAGAGGGAGAAACACCACATTAGCTACGTGCAAAAGGATCAGATAATTTCTATTTACATTTTTTACTTGATGTTTGGTCATGAGCAGTCAGTTCAAGGTCAGCGCTGGTTGTAGGTGAGATAATGGATAGGTTGAGCCCTTATTGAGAAGGATATGTTTGGTCAGGTTCGCAAGAGAAGAGGGTGATTGTATCATGTTTTGGTTGGTTGGTTTCTGATTGGCTTATCGAGAATTAAGTCTGGTCCCTTACACCTGGGACTTTGTGGGAAATGGCATTCAGTCTTTCACAATCACATCATTCCCCTTAATCTCTCATAATAACACGCATCTAATTCTACTCTGCTTACTGGATAGTCTCTGCTTCAGCCTCTCATTGATGTCCATGGATGCTATTTCCAGCTCGTGATTTTGGTCTCCCTCATAGTCTCACAGTCTTGGCACATGGCATGAGCCTGGATAGAATGAGGGATAATCCGGCCTTGGATGTATGCTCTCGCAGAGCGGTGTATATGCGTCATGTCGGAGCTACTGTAGCGATTTAGGGAGAATATGTAGGAGAGATGCTCTAACACTACCACCCGACTCATAAAGTTCATGACCTGTCAGCAGAGAGGCTGAACATATGATGTTTGACTTTTTATAGTGTCTCCGCTACGGATGAGTGTCTTGTGTGCCAAAATGTTGCTCCTTTTTGTCTGGTTGTACAAGTTCTCTTTTGCATGCCAGGACAAGTCTGTGTGTAGAGCTGTACGTGTGGTTAGTGTCTAAGCAGTAGATACATGTCTTTGTAAACGTGCAAGGATGTCGGTGTCTTCTTCTTATCTGAGCTATAGATGTGTCTTTGCACATGATGTGTCTTTGCATGTCTTTGCGCGTGAAAGGGCGGCTTGGAGTGTGTGTGTTTGTGTGTTGTTTGTGTGTGTTTGTGTGTAGCTACAGTATGTGTATGTAGCTATGTGTGTGCCAACCCACTACTTTGCAGTGTGTGTAGCCTGTTAATGAAGTCCACTGCTGAGGAGAAAGGAACCTTGTTTATGCGTGGCGATAAAAAACCACTCAACAACCTACTGGACCTGAATACCTAATTGGTGTTATTATCTGTATTTGGGGACAACTTGAAGAAGATAAGTTTCACACTTATAAACTGGGCTTGGGATTGATAGCTGACACTTCCTTTGTCAACTTTATGACAAGGGACCCTTGATCACACGATGCTCCTCCATAAAAGATCAAAGTAGAGGTAAGATATAGTCATGCTTTTTCATTTAACATTATGTTGCAAATACCATGCTCTAATCAATGAACTGAGCCCTTGGATCCACTAACCAGCTCTAGTCTAACATGCCTTCAAGATGCATGGCTAAGTATGAGAGGCTACCAGTTGGCTAATTGAAAAGCCAGTCTAAATTGGACCCACTTATCAATCCAGAGCTGAATCCAGTGACATCATCATCGAATGCGGCGGATATGACCGTATCGTGGCGTGTCTGAGCTAGCATTAGCTAGCTGCTTTGTCGAGGGTTTGAAGCAAAATGTCACTTCAACATCTTACAATGGAGCCTGATTGCAGTTGCCTCCCAGAGAAAAAATCGAACAAAACGGAGCTCTGAGGGGGCTTCACTTTGGGATATGATAGACGTGTGGTTTCCATAACACAGCCTGGCCCATAAACTACTACTGGGATGAGACAATACAGCCATGTAAGTACACTGCTCTGTGGTCATACAATGGATTTCATAGCTAGCCAGGGTGTAGTACAGTATAACACAGTATGTCCAGCTTTATGGCTACTGCTGTTGTAAATGTGATACATGAGCATCCGACTGTCTATAATGCCCTTCCTGGTTGGTGAGGCAAAGGGCCATATTCAATCAATACTGTCTATACTGGCTTCCCTGGGGAAGACAAAGTATATATGATTTTTGGACTGCAATAATGTGTTTAGTCATAAGATCGATGAAACAGTTTTAAGTGTCTGAGCCAAACACAAATATGCTTTCTTGGAGCAGAAGAACACCCAAACAAGCATAGAGCTAGGAAAATAAAACCCCATTGTAAAAAATGATATATATATATATAACTGATTGTGAAATGGTTTTATAAGAGTCATGTTTAAAGAAAGAGAATACAGGAACCAGTTCGCCCACATGTATCCATCCATCAACATAGATGAACTTTAAATGCACCTCATATCTTCATAACGAGCGCAGCACTTATTAGGTGCTACATTGTGTGTTCCAATCCCATTTCTACTACATCTTCATGTCTAAAGACGGAAACAGCTAGCCTATTTCATTTTAATGTCTTCATTCATATGCAGGCCTTTAAAAGGAGCGACTCAGCAGTGCTGCGAGGACCCAGGGACAACAGCCGTATGGAGGTAGTAAATTGGTGTGTGTGTGTGTGTGTGTGTGTGTGTGTGTGTGTGTGTGTGCGTGCGTGCGTGTGCGTGCGCGTGCGTGCGTGTGTGTTTGTGTGTGTGAGCGAGTGAGCTAACGTCTATGGTTGCTTATAATCGTCAAAACCAGGACAGCAACATCACAGGAAGCATACATTAATTAAGGAGGGGCTGAGAATTTGGTTTCATTTTGATCGTTTACCTCATTCGACTCAGAGTGGATGTAAGCTTGATGTTCAAGGCTACAAGCACCATCTCTTACATCTCCAAGTAGAGGAACAGGAGAGCATATTTTCTCCATTACCTTACATTGGTCCTATGCATTTTGCATGTGATTACCTGGCCCCTAAGAATCTACCATCAGAGCCCATTACATCAAAGTGAGCATGCAGGGTAACGAGAGTATGGCAGTACACTTTTCCATAAAGTAATTCCACAGCAGATTTCCCTGCCAAGCCCCCTCACAATGACCTCGAATTATGAGAAGGCTAGGCACTGACAGCAGTGCCACTTATTTTGATGTAGTGGTAATCTTCATATACCAGTGGCAGTCCCACATACATATACACGTACACTTGTATAGACATGCACACAGGCACACACATACAAACATGCATGTAGGTACACACAGAGTAGCATTCTCTGTAAAGAGGTTGCCTCAGGGTCATCACCTCTGAGTGTGTGTCTGTGTTTGTGTGTCTGCCAGTACCTCATCTCCAGAATAAATATGAAGTATTAAATCAGGGTACCTGCTGTTCTTACAGCACCAATACAGGAACCCCTACTGGCCCCTGAGGCACGGGTCCTCATTTAAAACAGGTGTTCTGTCTGCTGCCAGCTTTAAAAAGCTCTATGCTTTAAAATAAACTGGGATGGTGGGACAGAGACGGTGCGGATAGTCATCAGAGGCAAGAGAAGACATTTGAGATGGGATGCCGTATGCTGATGATCAGGGGCGGTCTGGGACCGAAAATCGGCCCAGGTATTTCTAACACCAGACCATTTTTTCCCTCTAGATCACACCACCCCATTTTATTCCTTGAACACCCCAATATTAGCCTGATTATGATAATTTTACGTTAAAAAGTTAGACAGGCCCACTACTCTAAAAATGGACCAGTCCATCTGGCATTTCCCCGAGAATGCCAGATGGCCACTCCGCCCCTACTGATGATGACCATGGTGAAGTGACCTGACCAGTAACTATCCAGTGTACTATCCTATCCTGGTTACATTTAAATTACATTTAATAAATGAAATGGGCAACCTGGTTGGCCCTAGTTGATTTGCTCTTTTGTGTGTGTGTGTGTGTGTGTGTGTGTGTGTGTGTGTGTGTGTGTGTGTGTGTGTGTGTGTGTGTGTGTGTGTGTGTGTGTGTGTGTGTGTGTGTGTGTGTGTGTGTGTGTGTGTGTGTGTGTGTGTGTGTGTGTGTGTGTGTGTGTGTGTCTGAGCTTCCCTCTTATCTTCAGGGTAATCCATCCAGGACAGCACTACCTGGTCCAACCTAGCCCTACCCAGCCCTATCCACTGTGTTAATGTCCCTGAGATGCCACCCTGGCTGGTTAAGCAACAATGCTAAGCCTCCATTTGCCTCCTCTCTCTCGCCGGTCGTTGGCTCGTCTCACCTCCCTCCCTCATAAATAAACTAATTAATTTGGTTTTGGCAGTGCCGGTGAAAAGAAGTAAACTGTCTTTACTGCTTCCTCACACAAAGCCTTTACTAGGAGGGAGGAGGGCAGAAACACACAAGCACAAATTAATGTGCACACACACACACACACACACACACACACACACACACACACACACACACACACACACACACACACACACACACACACACACACACACACACACACACACACACACACACACACACACACACACACACACACACACACACACACACACACACACACACACACACTAATACAAATCATCAGGGCTCTCCTGCCTGTCTATCTGTGTTTAGAGGCTTGCTGTTTGGTAAATAGAGACAATGAGGAGCTGCAAATGGAGAGGGAGATATCTTCACAATGGACTGACAGATAGGAGATGTACCACTGCCACCAGCAGCAGCACAGTCACCACCTCAGTACTATGGGGTTTGAATATATTGTATGTTAATGAGTTTCTAAATGCTTTTTGAAAGATGTGGATATTTTATCAAACAACTTTGAGGTCTTTAGAGGAATGTCTGAAAATCACACAGTAATCTACATATACTGTAAAAAGAAAAAGGTTCTTGGAGTATCTTTTAGGGGTTCTTCAAATTGAAACTGTGGGGGAACCCCTACAAGTTCTTCAAAGAACCCCTTTTAATGGATCCCCGAAGAACATTTTGAAGAACCCTTTGGGGTTCATTTTTTAACTACTGCCCCTCCCCTATTATTATTGTTATACTGGATACTGGATATAACAATAACACACTATTTTAGTTCTCAGTGTTTATTATGATTTTAGTGGCAAAGCAGAATAAACCATTCTTAATATAAAGTAAACTCCCAGCAGAGCCCCAAGTCCAATGGGTTTATCTTCTGGCTTGTTGATGTGAATGTGTTGATGTTCTCCGTATCCATAGGCAGAATGATGATTTTACAGTACATATTGATCAAACAGGTTTCCTGTTATATTCATCAGAGGTATAGGGAGGGTGAAGCCAGTGAATCCAAAATATAGCAATTTTCAGACATTTAAACAAACCACGCACATGAAAGTATTCATACCTTGGTTTTTGTGGTAAATGTGAATGAAAAAAAAAATGTTTTGATTATGATTTCAAACACATACCTTGTCCATAATGTAGAGAGGCCTGTGGGATTTTCATTGACGAGGTAAGGGAGCAGGATGGTACATGTGATCTGCATAACATACCAATACCAATTGACATAGCTTTGTATGTCTCCTTGTCTGTATACCTGCAGACACAGACACAAAAGAGAGCCGTTCGGTCATCTGCACCCATTACATTTACATTTACATTTAAGTCATTTAGCAGACACTCTTATCCAGAGCGACTTACCTTCAGCATATTCGTATATAGCCTACATATTCTTGCCACTTTGTTGATTGATATCCATTGAATTGTGGTCATTTTATGTTTTCGAAAAGATTTTCACAAATATGAAAAGCTAGATGGTATCGTCATAAAACAATATCAATTTAGATAATATAAGGGACAACCCTTACCTTAAATTGAGGAGCTCTTTACATTGTTCAGTTAAGTGCCTGCACCTGGTGTCCTTTCATATTCAAATGGCAATATTTCAGTCGGGCAGTTAGGTTCCTGCAAGAACTCCCATCAACTGAGGAGATCCCCGATGAACGCCACCTCCTATGGGGTTCTAGGAAGAACCTTTTGAGGGAAATGTTCAGTGCCAAGAATCTTAAGGTTCTTCCAAGAACTTTGAGGATCTTAGAAGAGACCCTTGTTGAACTCCTAATTTTTTTGTGTACTACGTGTATGATGTAGATATAATTTAATTGTAAAACGCATTTTTTTGCATATCTATTACTTCTTTTTAAAAACACTTTCTATAGACTAACTCAAGTAAACCCCAAGTAAAATGACAGACCTCAATTCAAAAGTCTAGTTCAAGCAAAAACCCTTGACAGAACCCATGCACAATAATGCTAAATATTTTCTTGGGGAGCTTTGGGGAGGAGAGAAAGAGCAGGAAAAGTAATCTATTTTAATACAGCTGTCTGTTTGTTATTGGCATCTTTCCCCCCACATTCCCTCCTTCAGCTTCATAGTGGAGACCGCACGGCAGAAGAGTATGTGTCAGCACAATAATGAAAATAATAAAAAATCCCCAGCCAAACTGATAGAAAAATGCAAGACTTGAGGGTTAGGAATATTTATTCACTTTAATGATCAAGCCCTCTGTTGACTTTTTGGAAAATCCAATATTCAGCCCGCAAGCCAGCGAGAATCTTTCTTATCGCAACTCAATTTCAGAATGATCTCAGGGAGAATAAACATTTATAACCTGCACACAGAAAGACAGACGCACCCACAATCACACACACCTACGCAGACGAGCACTCACGCACACACAAACCAGCCGTCACCTGTGTCATTGGTCACCTCCAAGCTCATATTCCCAATGTCACACTCTGTTGGCCCTCACAAGGCCATGGGAGAGCCAGATTAGTTGGGGAGAGATATGAAACAAAGCGTGGTTTACCATTCTCATAGGGTATCAGTGTCTGGCAGGACAGCCAGTCAGTCAGTCTGTGATGCTGCACTAATACCGTGTAATCCTCCTTTCTGTAGGAGGGATACTTGGGGAGACTGCTACTGTGTTTAGGGAACAGCAGTGTGAGAGAGGTGGGGGGGATAGAAAGTATTTTTCTAAACATTCGGAACAGAGTAACCATCAAGAGTTGATTTAAGTTCCTTTAGGTGAGAAGAGGTCAGTTCCAGGCTCAGCAGGTAAACAGGAGTTTGTGTGGATCTCTCTCTCTCTCTCTCTCTCTCTCTCTCTCTCTCTCTCTCTCTCTCTCTCTCTCTCTCTCTCTCTCTCTCTCTCTCTCTCTCTCTCTCTCTCTCTCTCTCTCTCTCTCTCTCTCTCTCTCTCTCTCTCTCTCTCTCTCTCTCTCTCTCTCTCTCTCTCTCTCTCTCTCTCTCTCTCTCTCCGTCTGTGTGCATGTGTTTGTGCGTGTGCTTGTGTGGGTAGATGTGGGACTGTGTGTGCACTCTTGCTTGTGTGTGTGTGTCTTGTGGCTCTGTGCGTGATTGTGGTGTTGGGTTAATGCACAACACAGCAGTGCCTAACATGAGCCAGCTTACTCCACCTTATGTGGTTAACAGAGCAGAGAAACCGTTATGTCTCTGCATCAGAATCTGGGCTTGGGCTGGACTAGCAGTTAGAAGAGGCATAGCAAGTTAGAAGCTTAGTTTAGAAGCTTAGTTTAGAGCTAGAATGAAAATGAAAATGAAAACAACGACAGACAGACAGACAGACAGACAGACAGACAGACAGACAGACAGACAGACAGACAGACAGACAGACAGACAGACAGACAGACAGACAGACAGACAGACAGACAGACAGACAGACAGACAGACAGACAGACAGACAGACAGACAGACAGACCAGACCAGACCAGACCAGACCAGACCAGACCAGACCAGACCAGACCAGACCAGACCAGACCAGACCAGACCAGACCAGACATTGTGCCCCTGTCCAGAAACAACCCCTTTTATCCAAGGCATTGCTTGCAGATCTTAAAAACTGGATAGATATGATGAGCAAAATGGTAGTGCCCTCTGATATGTTGGGTGTAATTTTCACCTTATTATTTGTAGTTCAAATCTACACAAGTGCAAAGGGCGTAGAGGATGGCTGGGGAATGATTTTGGATTGGAGAGAGTATATCGGACGTGCAGAAGACATCAGGAAGAGACAGTAGGCTGTAGACCTGAGGAGGGCAGTGTGGAGTCAGAAAGAGACAGAATATTACCAGAGACTGAAAAGGAGACAACAACTTGTGTGTACGCAAATCGATATGCAATCATGACTCGTGGATTCCTCCTAAAGTTGACTTGTTAATAAGGAGCTCTCCATTATCACTGTGATTCTATGCGATACCTTTCATATTCAATGGGTAAGCTGAGAGTGAATGAATGTGGTTGCTTTCCAAGCAGAAGACATCGCACTACAAAGTGGAGAGTTGAAAAGTGTGTATGGACTAACTACCATTACACTAGGAGAAGACCAAATGAGGAGGCTGGTTCAGATGGAATTAAACCACCACAGATATTCTATGTCTTCCCTGGCATGTGCGTGCGCGTGCCTGCATGTGCCCGTGTGCGCGTGTGCGTGTGCGTGTGCGTGTGCGTGTGCGTGTGTGTGTGTGTGTGTGTGTGTGTGTGTGTGTGTGTGTGTGTGTGTGTGTGTGTGTGTGTGTGTGTGTGTGTGTGTGTGTGTGTGTGTGTGTGTGTGTGTGTGTGTGTGTGTGTGAGAGAGATCATCCTGGGTCAGGGAAACTGCTAAATTAGGAAAGGATGGAAAATAAAAGAACTCTCTCTTTTTCACTTTTCATGGAAGGGCACTGTCAGTGAGACCGTGGGTGTATTACAGGACACTGTCAATGCTACCGTGGGTGTATTACAGGACACTGTCAAAGCCACCGTGGGTGTATTACAGGACACTGTCAATGCCACCGTGGGTGTATTACAGGACACTGTCAATGCCACCGTGGGTGTATTACAGGACACTGTCAATGCCACCGTGGGTGTATTACAGGACACTGTCAATGCCACCGTGGGTGTATTACAGGACACTGTCAAAGCCACCGTGGGTGTATTACAGGACACTGTCAAAGCCACCGTGGGTGTATTACAGGACACTGTCAAAGCCACCGTGGGTGTATTACAGGACACTGTCAATGCCACCGTGGGTGTATTACAGGACACTGTCAATGCCACCGTGGGTGTATTACAGGACACTGTCAAAGCCACCGTGGGTGTATTACAGGACACTGTCAAAGCCACCGTGGGTGTATTACAGGGCAATGAAAATATTTCTATTCACGGCAGTGCCACTGTCGGCGAAGAAGCCTAACTTTATATAACACATATCTCTGTGTTCATTGTCTTCTCCCAGGTTTCTCTATTGTAAAAGGAGACAGCAAAGACTAAAGCATAGCTAAAGGGGTGGATGGTGGGTGTTTTAAATCCCAGCCATAGAATAAAATAATAATTTGTTATTTGCAGATCCCACGACAAGTCTTTTAAACATCAGTGGTGATTGTTTTTCTTCATACTTGGCCCTGTACCAGTGGCTTCAGAGATTGTACTCTCCCCACATTAGATGGACTCTGAGTGTGTGTGTGTGTGTCTGTGTGTAATCCCCACATTAGATGGACTCTGGGTATGTGTGTGTGTGTGTCTGTGTGTGTGTGTGTGTGTGTAATCCCCACATTAGACGGTCTCTCAGTAGGTGGTTAGTAACCATGAGTATGGTTGGCTTCTTAATAGAAAGATGCTGCTATACAGATGGACACATAATCAAAATGTGGAATAGGAGAGTAAATGCAGAAAGCAGAACCTCATCTTAGTGAGGTAAATAGGCCAATCAGGAATGCCACCGGTCACAAATTGAGTGTGTCATTGATTCATTATAACACATTTTCACAGATCCAAACCGCACTGATGCATATCAAGAACCTTGTGGAGGGGAGGGGGCTGACGTGGGCCACAGATGCTGATCTGAGGTGAGTTTGGGATTTTCCCCTCTTTATAGTACATTTACAGAGACCCAAACTGCACTGATGCATATCAAGTCAAACCCTTAGAGGGAGAGAAGCCTAACGTGGGCCATGGATGCTGATCTATGGATATCATTCATTTGGCACTTTCTTATAATACATTTAGCTTATGTTCAGTACATCAACCTGTGGAGTTATACAACAGTCTCAGTCTTCAGGCTGTAACTAACCATGACATAAACCCTTTCCCTCTGCCAATACAGCAGACCTGCGTTTTATCTCGCCCTATCCTGGTCTCCCTCCTAGGTTCGCTTCCCTTATGTACTTCCTGAAGGCATGAAAAGACAATAATCCTTTCCTCTTTGTCAGGATTTGGCCAGGGTTGTTCCGGTTTTTGGTCACTAGATGCCCCCATTGTGCCTTTTGACCTTTTGTTTTCCCTTGATCCCCATTATTATTTGCACCTGTGCCTCGTTTCCCCTGATTGTATTTAAACCCTTTGTTTTCCTCTGTTCTTTGCTCTGTGTTTGTATGTTAGCACCCAGCCCTAGTACTCTGAGAACTCTTGTTGATCCCGGTGGACTCTCTTGTGGAATTCTGTTTTTTTGTTCTTGTTTGTTTTGTTTTTTTTAGTATCTTTTGAGGCTTTTTGTGCTTTACCTTCCACCTTGTGGATTTACCTTTTTTGTCTTGGTGGATTACCTTTGTTCTTGTAGGATTCCTTTTGAGGTTGTGGAGTTACATGTTTTCCTGAAGAACTTCACTTTTTACTTCATTAAATACACCGTCTCAAGTACTGCTGTGTTCTGCCGACTATTCGTGGCTCAGTTGGTTAAGTGACTGTTTCTCACTCCGGAGACCTGGGTTCGTAACCGGGTCCTGACACTCTTGTCTGATTTGCTGTATACAAGTTGGGTATGTTATGGTCGTCCAAACAGAAAGGGATTTGTTATTTTACATATCTAGAGTGACGTATAGTAGTAGTGAGTGCATACATTTTCCATACTTTATTGTACTGGTCCGACCTTGGAATTGAACCCACAACCCTGGTGTAAGCACCATGCTCTACACAGGACCTTGAATCTTATAGATGAGGCGAC
This sequence comes from Oncorhynchus gorbuscha, assembly GCF_021184085.1. NCBI lineage: Eukaryota > Metazoa > Chordata > Actinopteri > Salmoniformes > Salmonidae > Oncorhynchus > Oncorhynchus gorbuscha. The sequence goes on from NC_060184.1 coordinate 37,690,297, forward strand.
ACTAACTGTTTCCCAATAATCGCTGCACTCAACAAAATAGGATCAGGAGGAAGCAAGAAATGCAGACTTGTAAACACACAGCAGTGACTTGTATACTTCCCTTCTGTCACTGTTTTCAGTTTATTGTTTTACTTGTAGAATACATGAATTAATGTCTGAATATTATTAACTTTGTCCTTGTACTGTGTAGCTTTGGGCCTGGATAATATGTCTGTATTTGAGAACATTTTGACAGAAAGCAACTGAAATGAAATGATAATTTCAACATAAAAAAAAACAAAGACGAAACCAGACAACATATCTGGTTCAGATATAAATACTGTATGATTATGCTTTCAGCACTAAATCACAAACAAGAGTATGCACGCACGCACGCACGCACGCACGCACGCACGCATGCAAACACACACACACACACACGCACGCACGCACGCAAACACGCAAACGTAAACACATAAAAACTGACACTGAAACAAAGGTCATGTCTTTACAGGTCATCCCAGCCACTCAGTGTGAGTGTGTCATGCAAAATTGTGTGTGTGCATGTGCATGCTAGCAAGCCATGAGCTTACTTGATGGTAAGACGTCCTGGGGACCTGGATGAACGTTGAATACTGCATGGGATCTAGTGTGACGTGGCTGGTGTGTGTGTGTGTGCATACATGCCTGAGTTGAGCAGCAGTGAGGCGAGTCTATGGTTCAGTCCAAAGGACATGATTGGGGTTATCCTGTACAGCTGCTTCTGCCAGGATAGCTTTGTGCCTCTGTTACTCACCAGTCCTCGCCAATCTACTCTGGGTCTCAAGTCTCGTCTGCACATTCAATGGAAAGGCCACACAGTCACAAAGTCTAGTCTGAGAGGCATCATAACGTACTAATTCAATATATATATATGGTCCTGTGTAGCTCAGTTGGTAGAGCATGGCGCTTGTAACGCCAGGGTAGTGGGTTCGATCCCCGGGACCACCCATACGTAGAATGTATGCACACATGACTGTAAGTTGCTTTGGATAAAAGCGTCTGCTAAATGGCATATATTATTATATATCAGTCAGGTTTGGACGCACCTACTCATTCAAGGGTTTTTCTTCATTTTTGTTATTTTCTACATTGTAGAATAATAGTGAAGACATCAAAACTATGAAATAACACATGGAATCATGTAGTAACCAGAAAAGTGTTAAACAAGTCAAAATATATTTTATAATTGAGATTCTTCAAAGTAGCCAATCCCTTTACCTTGATGACAGCTTTGCACACTCTTGGCATTCTCTCAACCAGTTTCATGAGTCTTGTAGGAGTTGCCACATATGCTGAGCACTTCTTGGCTGCATTTCCTTCACTCTGCAGTCCAACTCATCCCAAACCATCTCAATTGGGTTGAGATTGGGTGATTGTGGAGGCCAGGTCATCTGATGCAGCACTCCATCACTCTCCTTCTTGGTCAAATAGCCCATACACAGCCTGGAGGTGTGTTTTGGTCATTGTCCTGTTGAAAAACAAATGATTCTCCCACTAAGCGCAAACCAGATGGGATTGAGTATTGCTGCAGAATGCTGTGGTAGCCATGCTGGTTAAGTGTGCCTTGAATTCTAAATAACTCACAGACAGTGTCACCAGCAAAGCACCCCCACACCATCACACCTCCTCCTCCATGCTTCACGGTGGGGACCACACATGCAAAGATCATCCATTCACCTACTCTGCACCTCACAAAGAGACAGCGGTTGGAAGCAAAAATCTCACATTTGGGCTCATCAGACCTAAGGACTGATTTCCACCAGTCTAATGTCCATTGCTCATGTTTCTTGGCCCAAGCAAGTCTCTTCTTATTATTGGTGTCCTTTAGTAGTGGTTTCTTTGCAGCAATTCGACCATGGCGGCCTGATTCATGCAGTCTCCTCTGAACAGTTGATGTTGAGATGTGTCTGTTACTTGAACTCTGTGAAGCATTTATTTTGGCTGTAATTTCTGAGGCTGGTAACTCTAATGAACATATCCTCTGAAGCAGAGTTTACTCTGGGTTTTCCTTTCCTGTGGAGGTCCTCATGAGAGTCCGTTTCATCATAGAGCTTGATGGTTTTTGTGACTGCACTTGAAGAAACTTTCAAAGTTCTTAAAATGTTCCAGATTGACTGACCTTCATGTCTTAAAGTAATGATGGAATTTTGTTTCTCTTTGCTTATTTTAGTTCTTGTTGCCATAATAAAGACTTGGTCTTTTACCAAATAGGGCCATCTTCTGTATACAATCCCTAACTTGTCACAACACAACTGATTGGCTCAAACGCATTAAGAAGGAAAGAAATTCCACTAATGAACTTTTAACAGGTACAAGGTACACCTGTTAATTGAAATGCATTCCAGGTGACTACGTCATGAAGCTGGTTGAGAGAATGACAAGAGTGCGCAAAGCTGTCATCAAGGCAAAGGGTGGCTACTTTGAATGATCTATAAATCTATTTTGATTTGTTTAACACTTTTTTGGTTATTACATGATTCCATATGTGGTATTTCATAGTTTTGATGTCTTCACTATTATTCTACAATATAGAAAATTGTTTAAAAAAAACTGGAATGAGTAGGTGTGTCCAAACGTTTGACTGGTACTGTATATAGGATCAGTTTTCTGGGAACCCAGAGAAAGTGGGCTAAAAATAATGTTCAGTGAAAATGCTCAAGAGAATCTCCACTAAAAGTGTTTTTAAATCTGAGGGAAAGCTTACTCTGGGTCCGGGAAAATGATCCTCAATTGACAGGTCAACCAAATGACAAATATACCTATCTATCCTATCCAACATGCTGTATGGATAGGATACCGTTAAAGTGGTCCAAAAGAGGTCCGACAACTCCCATTGTTTTGCATGAGACGGTGCTTGCTTCAGTTTCATAACACAGTTAAATGCCAAGTCATACTTACTAAGTAAGTAGGTAAGTAAGTAAGTAGGTAAGTAATGAGCTCCTGTTTCTGTAGTGTGAGGCAGCTTGATGTATAAGTACATCCCCTGGACAGGACACTAGCCTATTGTGGGGCTTAAGTCATACTTAGGCTAGGATATGCGCTCCAGAGTTGGAGCAGAGGCATCAGACCCTGGTTCAATTCCAGGCTGTATCACAACCAGCCATGATTGTGATTCCCATAAGGCAGCACACATTTGGCCCAACATCATTAAGGTTTGGTCAGGGTAGGCCATCACTGTAAATAAGAATTTGTTCCTAACAGACTTTCCATAGAGTGAGTTAGAGAATTGAGCTTTTATGGCAATGTTCCTGAATTTTCAGAGATTGCATTAAAGCTATAAATCTTAATTAAAGCAATAACAAAGCATTATTTCCTCCCCTGTTTCAATAAAAGACTAAGGGATGGGGCTGGAGAAATGTACAACTAGTTTTCCACTGGCGACGTGTCATTCAGGGCAGAAGTTGACAATCTACAGTCAAATCCTTTTCAATCTTTGTCATATGAAGAGAATTTATGAAGAGAAATTACAGATGAAGTGTATCGGTGCTCATCAGCCATTGGACACAAACATTACACAAACAAGTTGGAAATTGCAAATTCAACAACGAATGTTTTAAAACGAATCAGTGGCTAACTGCAAGAGTTGCAAAGGAATCACTAGCCTGCTATTCAGTGGAGTGGTTGTGTGGTCCAAGTCTGGGTTTAAAGGTCTCTTTTAAAGGATAAACAAGATGGGCCAGAAAGGTTGAATACATTGACCATGCTGTCAATACAGCATGACTTCTGCCATGTTCAAAACAACTGGAAACCCAGGACTGGGAAATCTCAAGACTTCAGTGAGTTCAAGACAACTGGGGAACTCTGGAAAAGAAAAGAGCTCCGACTGGGAAAATACATTTGGACGGACTAACAACACAATGACTGCCTTTTCCCAAAAGAGGGAGGGGGAGAGAAAGAGAAGGGAAGAAAGATGTTTCGTTGATATATTTGGAAACTACTCTCACAATAATCATTTACTTTGCACACAAACCACCGCCTGTTAGGAGTAAGAAATCGTGAATGTATTTATGTGTGAATGCCTTTGTTTGTCGTCTCTCTCTGTGAAAACCAAGCCTTCTTGGAAAGGGGTTTGGTTGGTGTAAGGCTCTGATTATCCACAAGAAGTCACAATTTCCTTCTTCTTAGTTGTCCGGTCTCCATTGGGGTGTTTCCTCAAAACTTCTTCTTAGCCGTACCAGAGGGGAGTTTTCTCCTTTCCCCTCCTCGTGTGGATAATCAGAGTTTGTCCTGGTCTGGAAGGTGAGTTAATTTTCTTCACCTCGTGTTAAGTTTCAAAGTTCCAACCATTTCAGATGTGTTTTCGACCGCTCCACGCTTTTCTGATCTAATATTAATTTCATTACCAATGCTTTTTATGCAATCTGGTTAAAGGGGACTGCGCCGTCTGTCTGACACGCTCTCCGACCTCACTCAGGGTGTGGCTACTTACTTATGCACAGTTGATAAGAGATATATTCTGTTATACCTCCTAAAATCACATTCATATCTTACCAAAAATAATTGAATAATTTTTCATGTCATATGCACAACATATTGGATGGAAAATTGTCAGATAAAGGAGATATATAGTGGTTCTTCCTGTAAAATTTGCGTCATAATGCAGCACACCTTGTGGGCTGCCACAGAATTCTATGGCACATTATTTAAGTGTCAGCCATTGATGCCATTAATGCAAGTTAGTGCTAGTTTGACCACCAGAGGGCATATTTGAGAAGCATTTGACAGTCTTTAATATTGGCTGCACTGGAGAATTTAAAACCTTTTTTTGTAAGAACATAGTATATGCGATGGATTTTAAGAAATGTTGCTTAATTAATTTGATTCATATTATTGTGTTTCTATTCCAAGAAAAACTAAAAACTAAACCCTCTGGGTTTCCGTTAGGAAAATATGGTGCTGTACAACATGACCGGTTGGGAGTAGGCTATAATCCCAACGTTTCTACACCCTAATTGTAGTCTAACCAATACCCAAACGGAGATTCAGTGAAAATAAAACCTAATCGATTTGCCAAGACCAGTCCCCATGCTTGTCTCAGAGCAGCGCAAAACAGTGCTGAAATAGTTGACCACACGCGGGTAGGCTATTGCTTCCAATCCTATTGCTTCTATCTTTAATATGCTTTAAATGCCACAGTGTCACAAATAATTGAACACACACAATTCTTAAAACTCTGAGAAGGGTAATAGGAGGTGATCTACACTGCATATTATACTGACATTCTTATTGCTATATTCCAAAAGTATAACTTTTGTATGACTGTCGCCTTTAGTGAGAGGTCTAATTCTTTAACAATTTCTATATAAATAGACCCATGTGCACCTTGATATTGGGGGTGCGCCATAAGGCCGTGCCTAACAGGGAAAGGGGGTGCACCATGTGGCCGTGCCTAAAGGGGAAAGGGACGATGGAGCTGGTCAGTCGCAACCCAGGTGACATGGAGATGTGGGGATCCGAGCTCGGGCGAGAGCCGAAGCAACCTTCCCGACCCTCCCGGCCCAGAACCCCACGCCGAAGGAAGGGAGAAGGGGAGGGCATTGGCCACCTACCCTACCCAGTCCTCAGAGAGTCATAGATACTCCCGCTGTTTACCCGTGCTTCATTGATCTGTGTCGCTTGATGCCCTTCTGATCTGCACTTGTTAGATGGCCCTCCGACCGGCAAACGTTTTCTAAGGTTATATATGTGTTCCCTTTCTTGTAGTGTATCTTATTGCCCGTTTTACTATCGTCCTGGGCTTATAGATCGAGTCAATCCTTCATCAGATGAACCGCAACATGTCAGCTAATGTGATTTATTGAATTAATGGATCAAATCAACTGGCAGCTTTAAATAGTGTGTTTGGGTCGACGGAGAGAATGGATTTGATTGTTAGCGCTTTCAGGAGTAACGGAAAATTGCGTGTCAATTCATAAACCAAGTGCCATCGAAAATCTCTTCCCAACTATTTTGCAATCTGTATGGCTCTCTGCCAATAATTACATTTAGAGGACTGGATGATTCTAAATGAATATCTAAGGGGAATTTTTCATTAGGGCAAATATGGAAAATAACATGCACAAGAGACGGTGGTAATATTTTTCCTTTTAGAGATTATAATACATGGCATCCAGGTCAGGATAACAAAAACATTTAATTATTAAAGACTATCAGAAAGAATGTTGGTACTTATTTATTTTGATTCAAAGCCATGAATGAGTGAGTCACTCAGCTTTATCTAGGTGCCGAGGCTATATGACTGCACCATCAACTTGATTATTTAGCAGACATCACTTGCTTATATTCAGTCAATATATATATCTTAAGAATATCATGGAATATAATTGAACATTTTCGTTTCTAAATTCAATCACCTTCTTCATCTTCATCATTCAGTTGACTGAAATTCAATTTTGAAGTTGTGCACAATTATCAGTTTCTATTTGGTTTATATCACCCATTCATTGTCAGGTAGAGACACATTTATCACCTTGGGACCCAAAAGAATAATCAGTGCTCTAACTCACCCTTATGGTGGTCTGGAGCAATGAAGCAGTGACACAGGGTACCGTACTAAATCGAGGTTTACTGTGACAGCATGGAATTCAAAGGAGGCGATAGACAGATGGGTAAGGGGAGAAAGAGAGAAGTCCCTCGACTTCTTGGCACTGACGGAAACATGGATCACCACAGACAACACTGCTACTCCTACTGCTCTCTCTTCGTCCGCCCACGTGTTCTCGCACACCCCGAGAGCGTCTGGTCAGCGGGGCGGTGGCACCGGGATCCTCATCTCTCCCAAGTGGTCATTCTCTCTTTCTCCCCTTACCCATCTGTCTATCGCCTCCTTTGAATTCCATGCTGTCACAGTTACTAGCCCTTTCAAGCTTAACATCCTTATCATTTATCGCCCTCCAGGTTCCCTCGGAGAGTTCATCAATGAGCTTGATGCCTTGATAAGCTCCTTTCCTGAGGACGGCTCACCTCTCACAGTTCTGGGCGACTTTAACCTCCCCACGTCTACCTTTGACTCTTTCCTCTCTGCCTCCTTCTTTCCACTCCTCTCCTCTTTTGACCTCACCCTCTCACCTTCCCCCCCTACTCACAAGGCAGGCAATACGCTCAACCTCATCTTTACTAGATGCTGTTCTTCCACTAACCTCATTGCAACTCCCCTCCAAGTCTCCGACCACTGCCTTGTATCCTTTTCCCTCTCGCTCTCATCCAACACCTCCCACACTGCCCCTACTCGGATGGTATCGCGCCGTCCCAACCTTCGCTCTCTCTCCCCCGCTACTCTCTCCTCTTCCATCCTATCATCTCTTCCCTCCGCTCAAACCTTCTCCCACCTATCTCCTGATTCTGCCTCCTCAACCCTCCTCTCCTCCCTCTCTGCATCCCTTGACTCTCTATGTCCCCTATCCTCCAGGCCGACTCGGTCCTCCCCTCCCGCTCCGTGGCTCGATGACTCATTGCGAGCTCACAGAACAGGGCTCCGGGCAGCCGAGCGGAAATGGAGGAAAACTCGCCTCCCTGCGGACCTGGCATCCTTTCACTCCCTCCTCTCTACATTTTCCTCCTCTGTCTCTGCTGCTAAAGCCACTTTCTACCACGCTAAATTCCAAGCATCTGCCTCTAACCCTAGGAAGCTCTTTGCCACCTTCTCCTCCCTCCTGAATCCTCCTCCCCCCCCCTCCTCCCTCTCTGCAGATGATTTCGTCAACCATTTTGAAAAGAAGGTCGACGACATCCGATCCTCGTTTGCTAAGTCAAACGACACCGCTGGTTCTGCTCACACTGCCCTACCCTGTGCTCTGACCTCTTTCTCCCCTCTCTCTCCAGATGAAATCTCGCGTCTTGTGACGGCCGGCTGCCCAACAACCTGCCCGCTTGACCCTATCCCCTCCTCTCTTCTCCAGACCATTTCCGGAGACAATTCTCCCTTACCTCACCTCGCTCATCAACTCATCCCTGACCGCTGGCTACGTCCCTTCCGTCTTCAAGAGAGCGAGAGTTGCACCCCTTCTGAAAAAACCTACACTCGATCCCTCCGATGTCAACAATTACAGATCAGTATCCCTTCTTTCTTTTCTCTCCAAAACTCTTGAACGTGCCGTCCTTGGCCAGCTCTCCCGCTATCTCTCTCTGAATGACCTTCTTGATCCAAATCAGTCAGGTTTCAAGACTAGTCATTCAACTGAGACTGCTCTTCTCTGTATCACGGAGGCGCTCCGCACTGCTAAAGCTAACTCTCTCTCCTCTGCTCTCATCCTTCTAGATCTATCGGCTGCCTTCGATACTGTGAACCATCAGATCCTCCTCTCCACCCTCTCCGAGTTGGGCATCTCCGGCGCGGCCCACGCTTGGATTGCGTCCTACCTGACAGGTCGCTCCTACCAGGTGGCGTGGCGAGAATCTGTCTCCTCACCACGCGCTCTCACCACTGGTGTCCCCCAGGGCTCTGTTCTTGGCCCTCTCCTATTCTCGCTATACACCAAGTCACTTGGCTCTGTCATAACCTCACATGGTCTCTCTTATCATTGCTATGCAGAAAACACACAATTAATCTTCTCCTTTCCCCCTTCTGATGACCAGGTGGCGAATCGCATCTCTGCATGTCTGGCAGACATATCAGTGTGGATGACGGATCACCACCTCAAGCTGAACCTCGGCAAGACGGAGCTGCTCTTCCTCCCGGGGAAGGACTGCCCGTTCCATGATCTCGCCATCACGGTTGACAACTCCATTGTGTCCTCCTCCCAGAGCGCCAAGAACCTTGGCGTGATCCTGGACAACACCCTGTCGTTCTCAACCAACATCAAGGCGGTGGCCCGTTCCTGTAGGTTCATGCTCTACAACATCCGCAGAGTACGACCCTGCCTCACACAGGAAGCGGCGCAGGTCCTAATCCAGGCACTTGTCATCTCCCGTCTGGATTACTGCAACTCGCTGTTGGCTGGGCTCCCTGCCTGTGCCATTAAACCCCTTCAACTCATCCAGAACGCCGCAGCCCGTCTGGTGTTCAACCTTCCCAAGTTCTCTCACGTCACCCCGCTCCTCCGTTCTCTCCACTGGCTTCCAGTTGAAGCTCGCATCCGCTACAAGACCATGGTGCTTGCCTACGGAGCTGTGAGGGGAACGGCACCTCAGTACCTCCAGGCTCTGATCAGGCCCTACACCCAAACAAGGGCACTGCGTTCATCCACCTCTGGCCTGCTCGCCTCCCTACCACTGAGGAAGTACAGCTCCCGCTCAGCCCAGTCAAAACTGTTCGCTACCCTGGCCCCCCAATGGTGGAACAAACTCCCTCACGACGCCAGGACAGCGGAGTCAATCACCACCTTCCGGAGACACCTGAAACCCCACCTCTTTAAGGAATACCTAGGATAGGATAAGTAATCCCTCTCACCCCCCCCTTAAGTTTTAGATGTACTATTGTAAAGTGACTGTTCCACTGGATGTCATAAGGTGAATGCACCAATTTGTAAGTCGCTCTGGATAAGAGCGTCTGCTAAATGACTTAAATGTAATGTAAATGTAAATCCCAAATTACCTCTAAATCCCACAGCATAATCTCAAAACCTTTAGTTGAGCAACCACTGTACTTTCTAAGTTATAGTATTTCGTCCATGCGGTTTTTAATGACATCATAAAATGAAAACCAATATTATGTTATTTTTCCATCGTTCCCCACTGACCATTCCCCACATTGTTGTGTTAGAAATATTGTTCTGGTATTCACTTTTGGAGTTTTGGGCGGGCAAAAGGCTCTGGAGACAAAGGACAGCCCTTTAGCCAATACTGGAGGGTAAAGAGAGAGTCCTCTCCTGCTTAATTTACAACCGAGTGTGAGCTGTCAACCTGGCAGTTCCCGCCACCAGCCTTTACGGGTGGGAGAGTGTCTGATTATTGTCAACCATTGCCAAGCTGATCTGGGCCATTTGATCCTCACAGGACATGACAACAGTAAAAGCTGACAATGTCGGCTCAATCAGAAATTAGCTTTAAATGTTAACTGTGCCAGAACCCAAATCTGATTGAATCTAGGCCATAGTAAAAAATATTGCATAGCCTTGGTTCCTTTCCATGTGAGAGCTTGTTTCTCATGACCACACTCCTGTACGCACCCACACACACACACACACACACACACACACAGTGCCTTGGAATACATAGTGTATCTGTGTTGGCTTAATTTCATCTAGTCCCTACATGCTACAGTAAGTCTCCACTCTGTAGTGCCGTGTCTGCTTGGAAAGCAGCCGCATTAATTCACTCTCAACTTACCCATTGATAGGAAAGGTATTCGTTTTCACCAAAGTCCCTCTATTACTCTTTTTACCGCTCTCCAATGGAAAAACCCACAACTAGAAATGTTATTTTATAAGTGTGTCGCATAGAATCACAGTGAAAAAGGAGAGTACTTTTGGAGCCATCCATGAGTCACGATTGCATATTAATTTGCGTAGACACAACTGCCTCCACATAACTGATTAGATGGTTTAGGATAACGGTGTGTACATTTATGAGAGGGAGTGACAGTACAAAGAACACATTTACATTTTGTTATTACAGCCAAGAGTCATAAAGGCCCCAGGAGCATGATTGAGTGTTTATTGCATTGTGATGAAGGACTTATTGAATATCATCGAGTACAAATCATTGAATTTCCCTTGTTCTGTGGGGGGTTCAGAGTGATGTTACTGTAAACTCTAGAGACTAGGCTGTGTGATAAATGTTTGTGTGGAAAGTCATATAAATAAATGAAAATATGAGTAGTATGGAGTGGATTCGGAATTTTCTTGATGAGTGATATGGACTGCATAGGCAATTACGTAGCATGACTATGTGTTCAGGCTAGTTTACGGTGGGTGGGTCTATCAACATTTCTGTATACAATTGTCGCAGTGCCATCATGAACATTATATTGTCGTCCGACATAAAACTGGTCGCTGACGTTATGAAAAAGTATAAACACAAGAACGACAGTCTGCATGACATCAGCAGCCTGTCGGACCAAATAGCAGAGTTGACAGATAGAGTAACAACGTAAAATCTACTCTAGACCCTGTTTATTTATAAGGGACAATGCACATTAATTAACATATTAACAATGTTACAATTTTGCAACATCCATGTAAATGTGACAGGGTTAGCCCGAAAGCTCATTTGCACCCGTAGTCCCAGGGTAAGTAAGGGCAATTACACAGCCACAATACACATACTCACTAAAACAATACAAAATACAAATACATTACATCCAGTAATACATCATTCTTACAACATATTCGTAATAAAAACACTATCATCAACTGTTGACTTACATACGAGGAACCACAGATAACTCATGTGTACAGGTTTGGATAGATTTGAGCCATGTTTTCAATTTACATTTAAAAGTACAATAATCAGTGCAGCTTCTCAAGTCCATGGGCATTGCATTACAGTATATTGTAAAAAAAGGGACAACGCAATCCCCTCTAGTTTACTGCCCTTGTTATCCTGAAGGTGCTTTCCTTGCAGACCATGCAGGATCTTGAAGACGAGGCTTGCATCTACATACTGCTTACAGCTATCCAGACTGAATACGTTATGTTTGTGAATGATGTGACAATGGTGTTAACGGTTTAGTTTGTTATCAAAAATCTTAATTTTGATTCAACTGGTTTCAGAATAGTAGCCACTGCTTGTCACCAGCTTGTGAGGCAACATCTCAGATGTGAGAACATCATAGCATGCATGTATAGTTTGGCGGCCTCCAGAGGAATGAAAGGTCTAATAAACCTAAAGTTGGATAATCCAAACTTGACCGTGTTAACCACCTTCTTCAGATTGGAGTCTAAAATGACACTGAGATACCTGAAGTTAGACACAACTTTCAGATTCTCCCCACTAACAAGAACAGCTTTTGGGCATAATCCATGGATTTCTTAGAGAAGTACATACAAACATTCTTGTCAATATTTAAACGTAGGCAAGAATCAGTCATCCATATAGAAATGTGTACCATAGCAATATCTTGTCTATTTTTTTGTGAACATACAGAACTGTATCATCTGCATACATCTTCATGTCAACTTGTGGGAAAGCAAGTGGGAGATCATTTATAGATGATAAACAGAAGGGGGCCTAAAATTGACCCTTAGGGAACCCCAATGTTATAGTAAAGACAGTTTGACTGATTGTTCTCCAGACGATCCCCTTGACTTCTGTTTGTCAGATAGGAATACAACATTAGCGTGAAAGACTTACTTACAAGCCCTTAACCAACAATGCAGTTGTTCAAGGAAGAGTTAAGAAAATATTTACCAAATAAACTGAAGTAAAACATAATAAAAAGTAACACAATAAAATAACAATAACGAGGCTATATACAGGGGGTACCGGTGTAAAGTCAATGTGTGGGGTTACTGGTTAGTCGAGGTAATTTGTTCATCTAGGTAGGTGTAAAGTGACAATGCATAGATAATAAACAGCGAGTAGCAAATGGTCTATGACTTGGGTGACTGGAGACTTTGACAATTCTTGGGGCTTTCCTCTTACACCGCCTAGTATATAGGTCATGGATGGCATGACCTATACTCACTACCCTCTGCAGCGCCTTATGGTAAGATGCCGAGCAGTTGCCATACCAGGCGGTGATACAACCGGTCAGAATACATCCAACTAATGGCTTCAGTGGACACATTAAGGTAGGATAGTTTGGATAGGAGGACCTCATGAACCACAGTATTAAAGGCCTTTTAAAGATCCAAAACGACTGTGCGGACTTCACCACCTATGTCCAGTTAAGATTTAATGCAAAATACCAATTGACTGTTTATGTCACACCCTGATCTGTTTCACCTGTCTTTGTGCTTGTCTCCACCCCCCTCCAGGTGTCGCCCATCTTCCTCATTATCCCCAGTGTATTTATACATGTGTTCTCTGTTTGTCTGTTGCCAGTTCGTTTTGTTTCGTCAAGCCTACCAGCTGTTTTCCCTTGCGCCTTTCTGTCTCCAGTTCCTGTTTTCTAGCTTTCCCTGTTTTTGATCAGTCTGCCTGCCCTGAGCCTGCCTGTCATTCATTATCCTCAGTTTTCTATTAGGTTATGATTGTCACTGGTCTCAGTGACTTTCCCAGATTCATTTGGAGCATTTTCCCTCTTATTCTTCTTCTTTTTCTTGGAATGAAAGGTCATTGTTGTAGACTCTGGATCACCAGGCACAAACTCCAATGTTCAATTCACTCAGTCTTTGTCCTTGGGAGCCAATAAATTATGCTCTTCAACCCCAGTCTAACTTTACAGTATGCCATTTCAGCTGAGATATGTGATACGTCTGCCCTACTCATGGGGATCGGATTGTTGTCCTGCACATAGTGTGAACATGTTTCCTCTACGCACTTTATGTTGTACAGTGTAGTAGGACTGTACTCTACCATCTCCTGACCCCCTCTAGTGTGGGATTGTGTCTGCCAGTCATGTCTACATGCAGGGCTTTGGCCATCATAAAATACTTTGATCCAGTGAGGGCCAATCTTTACAGACCGTGTTATGGGAGTAATGGGTTCTGCTTCAACATATACAGAATGATCTCCAGTGGAGCAGTTTGTAAGTTGACCCTTGTATCTTATCATGCATCTCATCACTCTCCCCACCACCTTACATCCAGCTTTAGCCAGCAACTCAGTCACAACACTATCCTCTGCTTATTCAGGTAGCTCTTTAATTGTAACTTGAATTGAGTTCTGGTCAGCCATGCACGACTTCAAACTGGAAGGGTTATTCCCTTTGAACACAACATGTTTTCCTCTGACTGTTATTCCTCTGATCAGAAGCTTTGCCCTTTCTTACTCAGAAGATATATACTCCAGAGTGCAAGTACTCGCTGTACTGACCTCAAGTGGTCTGGATGAATTTCCTGTATGAGACTGTGGTAGAGCTCCTTAATGGGGTTGGCTATGGCTTCCTCCTTAGTCGGGATTTCTATTTCCGTGATAAAAATAGGCAAAACAGTCTCCTTTGGGGCATTTCGTCCGACAACCTTGCTCCAGGTCTCATTTTCCTTGACATCAGTTTTTGCATCGCTGGAAATAGCCACAACTACAGCAGCCATTTTAATTGTAGTATTATTGTTTAAAGTAATCTGTTAAACATTCAAATGTATCAACAAGTCTATTCAGCATTATACAGAGCGGATACGTCTTACTCAAGAATTGATGGATGGTTGATCCTCAAATAGTTATTTGCTGGATTCAGTGTTCTCCAGCAATTGAAGCTTCTTAGTTGGGCTGAAAACTTAGACAAAAGGAGATGTCAAAACATAACAAAACAAATGATGGATATATGTTTCCGGACCTTACAGGCTTCAACATATACAGTCGATAAATCCCAAAAATAAACAACAAAACAAAAAACAACTGTTTATGACAGTCATTTATTATTATATTATTATTATATTTATTATTACTATTATAATGTATTTTTTCCAATTTTGAATTTGTGTCATTGCAGTAACTCCCCAACGGGCTCGGGAGAGACGAAGTTGGAGTGATGCGTCCCCCGAAACATGACCCGCCTTTACAGTGCTCCTTAACACCCACCAGCTTATCCAGGAAGCCAGCTGCACCAATGTGTCGGAGGAAGCACTGTTCAACTGGCCTCAGACTGAAGGCGCCCGGCCCACCACAAGTAGGCGCTAGAGCGCGATAAGCCAAGTAAAGCCCCGCAGCCCGGCCCAACCCTCCCTTAACGCAGATGGCGCTGAGCTGATTTTGCACGGTCCTATGGGACTCCCGGCCACGTCCGCTTGTGGCACAGCCCGGGCAGGAACCCGGGTCTGTAGTAACGCCTCTAGCATGGCGATGCAGTTCCTTAGACTGCTGCGCCACTCAGAAGTCCCAAGACAGTAATTTCAACAAAAAGGTATCCAAAAATTCCCCTGCCCACACTCAAGCAGCAGTTTTGAACTACGGAGTTGACATATACTGTTGAACCATGGTAGAGGTGAGGCATATGACACAGACAGCCTGATTATAAAGACTTGGTTGGTCATGGTAAGAGAGTAGCTCCAGTCTGGTCAGGTATATTCAAGGCTGATAGCTAAAGAGAAAAAGCCATTAATTTCTGAGGCTAATGGGTTATTTTTCACCTCTGCAGAGCATAACTCTGCCATCTGCTGCAGGGAGCAACTCTCACCGTCTCACTGGAGATGGAGATGGGCAAATGGCAAACCTGAGTGTTACACTGAACAGCTGAGTACAATGCTATATATATACACACACACACACACACACACACACACACACACACACACACACACACACACACACACACACACACACACACACACACACACACACACACACACACACACACACACACACACACACACACACACACACACACACACACACACACACACAGAAAAGTCGTTTTTCAACCACTCCACAAACGTCTAGTTAACAAACTATAGCTTTGGCAAGTCGGTTAGGTAGGACATCTACTTTGTGCATGACACAAGTCATTTTTCCAACAATTGTTAATAATATAAAATTAAGAAAAACCCCTGAATGAGTAGGTGTGTCCAAACTTTTGACTGGTACTATATACAGTTGAAGTCGGAAGCTAACATGCACTTAGGTTGGAGTCATTAAAACATTGTTTTAATTTCCTGATAACAAACTATAGTTTTGGCAAGTCGCTAAGGACATCTACTTTGTGCATGACACAAGTCATTTTTCCAACAATTGTTTACACAAATACATTTTTAACAAAGAACACCTATTACAGTAATTGAAATGCATTCCAGATGACTGCCTAATGGAGCTGTTTGTCAGAATTCCAAGAGTGTGCAAAGCTGTCATCAAGGCACAGTGGCTACTTTGGAGAATCTCAAATATAAAATATATTTTGATTTGTTTAACACTTTTTTTGGTTACTACATGATTCCATGTGTTATTTCATAGTTTTGATGTCTTCACTAGTTTTCTATAATATAAAATTAAGAAAAACCCCTGAATGAGTAGGTGTGTCCAAACTTTTGACTGGTACTATATACAGTTGAAGTCGGAAGCTAACATACACTTAGGTTGGAGTCATTAAAACATTGTTTTAATTTCCTGATAACAAACTATAGTTTTGTCAAGTCGCTAAGGACATCTACTTTGTGCATGACACAAGTCATTTTTCCAACAATTGTTTACAGACAGATTATTTCACTTATAATTCACTGTATCACAATTCCAGTGGGTCAGAAGATTACATACACTAAGTTGACTGTGCCTTTAAAACAGATTGGAAAATTCCAGAAAATTATGTCACGGCTTTAGAAACTTCTGATAGGCTAATTGACATAATTTGAGTCAATTGGAGGTGTATTTGTGGATGTATTTCAAGGCCTACCATCTACCTACAGTGCCTCTTTGCTTGACATCATGGAAAATTAAAAGAAATTAGCCAAGACCTCAGAACAAAATTGTAGACCTCCACAAGTCTGGTTCATCCTTGGAAGCAATTTACAAATGCCTGAAGGTACCACATTCATCTGTACAAACAATAGTACACAAGTATAAACACCATGGGACCACGCAGCCGTCATACCGCTCAGGAAGTAGACACGTTCTGTCTCCTAGAGATGAACGTACGTTGGTGCGAAAAGTGCAAATCAATCCCAGAACAACAGCAAAGGACCTTGTGAAGATGCTGGAGGAAACAGGTACAAAAGTAGCTATAGCCACAGTGAAACAAGTCCTATTTCGACATAACCTGCGAGGCAGATCAGCAAGGAAGAAGCCACAGCTCAAAAACTGCCATAGAAAAGCCAGACTACGGTTTGCAATTGCACATGGGGACAAAGATCATACTTTTTGGAAAACTATCCAAAAATAGAACTGTTTGGCCATAATGACCATTGTTATGTTTGGAGGGAAATGGGGCAGGCTTGCAAGCCAAAGAACACCATCCCAAACGTGAAGCACGGGGGTGGCAGCATCACCTTGTGGGGGTGCTTTGCTGCAGGAGGGACTGGTGCACTTCACAAAATAGATAGCATCATGAGAAAATAAAATGATGTGGATATATTGAAGCAACATTTCAAGACATCAGTCAGGAAGTTAATGCTTGGTCGCAAATGGGTTTTCCAAATGGACAATGATCCCAAGCATACTTCCAAAGTTGTGGAAAAATGTCTTAAGGACAACAAAGTCAAGGTATTGGAGTGGCCATCACAAAGCCCTGACCTCAATCCTATAGAAAACTTGTGGGCAACTTGTGGGAAAAAGCGTGTGCGAGCAAGGCCTTCAAACCTGGCTCAGTTACACCAGCCCTGTCAGGAGGAATGGGCCAAAATTCACCCAACTTATTTTGGGAAGCTTGTGGAAGGCTACCCAAAACGTTTGACACAAGTTCAACAATTTAAAGGCAATGCTACCAAATACTAATTGAGTGTATGTAAACTTTTGACACACTGGGAATGTGATGAAATAAATCAAATCTGAACTAAATCATTCTCTACTATTCTATTATTCTGACATTTCACATTCTTAAAACAGAAGTGGTGATCCTAACTGACCTAAAACAGGGAATTTTTACTCGGATTAAATGTCAGGAATTGTGAAAAACTGAGATGAAATGTATTTGGCTAAGGTGTATGACAACTTCCGACTTCAACTGTATATACGGAGACACAAACTGAACATACAGTGCATTAAGAAAGTTTTCAGACCCCCTTCCCTATTTCAACATTTTGTTATGTTACAGCCTTATTCTAAAATGGATTAAATTATTTTTACCCCTTCATGAATCTACACACAATACCCCATAATGACAAAGCAAAAACTGTTTTTTAGAAATGTACGCAAATTCATTAAAAATAAATAATGGAAATAGCTTATTTACATAAGTATAAAGACCCTTTTCTACACGACTCGAAGTTGATCTCAGGTGCGTCTTGTTTCCATTGATCATCCTTGAGATGTTGATACAACTTGATTGGAGTCCAACTGTGGTAAATTCAATTTACTGGACGTGATTTGGAAATTAACACACCTGTCTATATAAGGTCCCACAGTTGACAGTTCACGTCAGAGCAAAAACCAATAGTGGTCCTAAAACGGAACCTTGAGGAACACCGACATTTACTGTTGATTTGTCAGAGGACAAACCATCCACAGAGACAAACTGATATCTTTCCAACCGATAAGATCTAAACCAGGCCAGAACTTGTCCATGTAGACCATTTTGGGTTTCCAATCTCTCCAAAAGAATGTGGTGATCGATGGTATCAAAAGCAGCACTAAGGTCTAGGAGCACGAGGACAGATGCAGAGCCTCAGTCTGATGCCATTAAAAGGTCATTTACCACCTTCACAAGTGCAGTTTCAGTGCTATGATGGGGTCTAAAACCAGATAGAAAGAAGCATTTTGTATACCTTGTTTTGTCTTCAGGAAGGCAGTGAGTTGCTGCACAACAGCTTTTTAAAAATATTTTGAGAGGAATGGGAGATTTGATATAGGCGGATAGGATTTTAAAATCCTTTCTCGGTCAATGTTTGACTTTTTCAAGAGAGGCTTCATTACCGCCACTTTTAGTGAGTTTGGTACACATCCGGGGGATAGTGAGCCGTTTATTATGTTCAACATAGGAGGGCCAAGCAAAGGAAGCAGCTCTTTCAGTAGTTTAGTTGGAATAGGGTCCAGTAAGCAGCTTGAAGGTTTAGAGGCCATGATTATTTTCATCATTGTGTTAATAGATATAGTACTAAAACACTTGAGTGTCTCCCTTGATCCTAGGTCCTGGCAGAGTTGTGCAGGCCCAGAACAACTGAGCTTTGGAGGAATATGCAGATTTAAAGAAGAGTCTGTAATTTGCTTTCTAATGATCATGATCTTTTCCTCAAAGAAGTTCATGAATTTATCACTGCTGAAGTGAAAGCCATCCTCTCTTGGGGAATGCTGTTTTTTAGTTAGCTTTGCGACAGTATCAAAAATCAATTTAGGATTGTTCTTATTTTCCTCAATTAAGTTTGAAAAATAGGATGATTAAGCAGCAGTGAGGGACGGCTCTTCGATACTGCACGGTACAGTCTTTCCAAACTATTCGGAAGACTTTCAGTTTGGTGTGGAGCCATTTCCGTTCCAATTTTTTGGAAGCTTTCTTCAAAGCTCGGGTATTTTCTGCATACCAGGAAGCTAGTATCTTATGACAAATATTTTTAGTTTTTAGGGGTGCGACTGCATCTAGGGTATTGCGCAAGGTTAAATTGAGTTCCTCAGTTAGGTGGTAAACTGATTCTTGTCCCCTGACATCCTTGGGTAGGCAGAGGGAGTCTGGAAGGGCATCAAGGAACCTTTGGTTTGTCTGAGAATTTATAGCACGACTTTTGATGATCCTTGGTTGGGGTCTGAGAATTTATAGCACGACTTTTGATGATCCTTGGTTGGGGTCTGAGCAGATTATTTGTTGCCATAGCAAACGTAATAAAATGGTGGTCCGATAGTCCAGGATTATGAGGAAAAACATTAAGATCCACAACATTTATTCCATGGGACAAAACTAGGTCCAGAGTATGACTGTGGCAGTGAGTAGGTCCGGAGACATGTTGGACAAAACCCACTGAGTCGATGATGGCTCCGAAAGTCTTTTGGAGTGGGTCTGTGGACTTTTCCATATGAATATTAAAGTCACCAAAAATTTAAATATTGTCTGTTATGACTACAAGGTCCGATAGGAATTCAGGGAACTCAGTGAGGAATGCTGTATATGGCCCAGGAGACCTGTAAACAGTAGCTATAAAAAGTGATTGAGTCGGCTGCATAGATTTCATGACTAGAAGCTCAAAAGACGAAAACGTCTGTTTTCTTTTGTAAATTGAAATTTGCTATCGTATATGTTAGCAACACCTCCGCTTTGCGGGATGCGCGGGGGATATGGTCACTATTGTAACCAGGAGGTGAAGCCTCATTTAACACAGTAAATTCATCAGGCTTAAGCCATGTTTCAGTCAGGCCACTCACATCAAGATTATGATCAGTGATTAGTTCATTGACCATAACTGCCTTGGAAGTGAGGGATCTAACATTGAGTAGCCCTATTTTGAGATGTGAGGTATCTCAATCTCTTTCAATAATGTCAGGGATGGAGGAGGTCTTTATTCCAGTGAGATTTCTAAGGCGAACACCGCCATGTTTAGTTTTGCCCAACCTAGGTCGAGGCACATACACTGTTTCAATGGGGATAGCTGAGCTGACTACACTGACTGTGCTAGTGGCAGACTCCACTAAGCTGGCAGGCTGGCTGGCTAACAGCCTGCTGCCTGGCCTGCACCCTATTTCATTGAGGAACTAGGAGAGTTAGAGCCCTGTCTATGTTCCTAGATAAGATGAGAGCACCCCTCCAGCTAGGATGGAGTCTGTCACTCCTCAACAGGCCAGGCTTGGTTCTGTTTGTGGGTGAGTCCCAGAAAGAGGGCCAATTATCTACAAATTCTATCTTTTGGGACGGGCAGAAAACAGTTTTCAACCAGCAATTGAGTTGTGAGACTCTGCTGTAGAGCTCATCACTCCCCCTAACTGGGAGGCGGCCAGAGACAATTACGATGCCGACACATCTTTCTAGCTGATTTACAGGCTGAAGCTATGTTGCGCTTGGTGACTGTTTCATCCTAACATCGTTGGTGCTGACATGGATAACAATATCCCTATACTCTCTACACTCGCCAGTTTTAGCCAGCACCATCTTCAGATAAGCCTTAACGTCAGTAGCCCCGCCCCCTGGTAAAAAGTGTATGATTGCTGGACGATTATTTTGAAGTCTAATATTGCGGGTAATGGAGTCGCCAATGACTAGGGTTTTCAATTTGTCAGAGCTAATGGTGGGAGGCTTCGGCGTCTCAGACCCAGTAACGGGAGGAGTAGAGCCCAGAGAAGGCGCGGCCTCTGACTCAGACTCCCTGCATAATGGGGAGAATCGGTTGAAAGTTTATGTCGGCTGAATAAGCGACACAGGTTGAGCATTCCTACAGCATTTCCCTCCAGAAGCCATGAGACAGTTGTCCGGCTGCAGGGACTGTATCTGTACTTACTGGTGGCACAGACGCCGTTTCATCCTTTCCTACACTGAAATTACCCTTGCCTAACAATTGCGTCTGAAGCTGGGCTTGCAACGCAGCTATCCTCGCCGTAAGGCGATTGTTCTCCTGTATATTATGAGTACAGTGACTGCAATTGGAAGGCATCATGTTAATGTTACTACTTAGCTTCGGCTGGTGGAGGTCCTGACAAACCACATCCAGATAAAGTGTCTGGAGTGAAAAAGTTGAATGGGAATTTTTTTTTGAGTTGAAGGAAATACAAAAAAATATACGTAATTAAAAAGTAAAAACAGTAAAGTTGTCAGGTAGCAAAGTAATGTTAGCAACAGAATGCACTGCAGCACGTAAACAAGTTGTAACGGCTTTCTTCCTGGGAAGGAGAGAGGACCAAAATGCAGCGTGGTTAAAGTTCATGGTTCTTTAATAAGAGAAACTAAACATGAACAGACTACAAAACAATAAACGTGACAAAACCGAAACAGTCCTAACTGGTGCAGAAAACACAAAGACAGGAAACAACCACCCACAAATACCAACACAAAACAGGGTACCTAAATATGGTTCCCAATCAGAGACAATGACTAACACCTGCCTCTGATTGAGAACCATATCGGGCCAAACATAGAAATAGACAAACTAGACAAACAACATAGAATACCCACCCAACTCACGTCCTGACCAACACTAAAACAAGGAAAACACACAAGAACTATGGTCAGAACGTGGCACAAGTCTGCAAGTTGTGACCGGAAATGACAGAGATGGAAAAAAATCAACAGACAGTCTGCAAGTGTGCAAGCAACTGCTCGTTTTGGCTGCTGCCCAATGCTCACGAGACGAACCCACAAATGCTGATGCTCCAGATACTCAACTAGTCTAAATATGGCGAGTTTTATTGCTTCTTTCTGGATTACTGCAACTCGCTGTTGGCTGGGCTCCCTGCCTGTGCCATTAAACCCCTACAACTCATCCAAAACGCCGCAGCCCGTCTGGTGTTCAACCTTCCCAAGTTCTCTCACGTCACCCCGCTCCTCCGCTCTCTCCACTGGCTTCCAGTTGAAGCTCGCATCCGCTACAAGACCATGGTGCTTGCCTACGGAGCTGTGAGGGGAACGGCACCTCAGTACCTCCAGGCTCTGATCAGGCCCTACACCCAAACAAGGGCACTGCGTTCATCCACCTCTGGCCTGCTCGCCTCCCTACCACTGAGGAAGTACAGTTCCCGCTCAGCCCAGTCAAAACTGTTCGCTGCTCTGGCCCCCCAATGGTGGAACAAACTCCCTCACGACGCCAGGACAGCGGAGTCAATCACCACCTTCCGGAGACACCTGAAACCCCACCTCTTTAAGGAATACCTAGGATAGGATAAGTAATCCTTCTCACCCCCCCTTTAAGATTTAGATGCACTATTGTAAAGTGACTGTTCCACTGGATGTCATAAGGTGAATGCACCAATTTGTAAGTCGCTCTGGATAAGAGCATCTGCTAAATGACTTAAATGAAAATGTAATGTAAATGTAAATAAACAGCACAACAGTTTTCAGCTGTGCTAACATAATTGCAAAAGGGTTTTCTAATAATCAATTAGCCATTTAAAATGATAAACTTGGAATAGCTAATACAACTTGCCATTGGAACACAGGAGTTGGTTTGCTAATAATGTGCCTCTGTACGTCTTATGTAGATATTCCATTACAAATCTGCCGTTTTCAGCTACAATAGTCATTTTCAACATTTAACAATGTCTACACTGTATTTCTGATCGATTTGATGTTATCTCAATTTTGTAATTTTTTTTTAAACAAGGACATTTCTAAGTGACCGCAAACTTCTGAACTGTAGTGTAGGTGTGAATTCCATAATTTGCAGAATATGTGCTTAAATGCAATTTGTTTATTTTTTAATTTATATACATCTTTGACAGATTCCCTTTGACTCAAATGTTGATAAGGCTTTTTTTACAGTTCAGGTGCAATATCCACAAAAAAATAAAACACAGACCCAGAAAATGCATGCCTTCTTTATTTTCAAAAGCATAAAGCAATAACACCGCCATGCTGAGATTCAACACGGGGCCCTCCAGGGGTGTGTGCTTAGTTCCATTTTGTACTCCATATTCACCCACGACTGCGTGGCCATGCAGGACTCGAACAGGGAGGGGGTCAGTGATCTGGCAGTATACCTTGGGTACCTGTTTGGAGTTGATTGGGGTACTTTGTTTCACCTGTTTGGGGATGTTTGGGGTTGTCTGTGGTACCTGTTTGGATTTTTTCAGGGGTTGTTTGGGGTACTTAAATGGTATCTGTTTGTTGTTTTTTGGGGTTCATTGGGGAACTTTATGTCACCTATTTGGGGTTGTTTGGGATACTTTCGGGTACCTGTTTGGGGTAGTTTGGTGTTTGTGGTACTTTAGGGTACCTGTTTGGAGTTGTTTTGGGTATTTTAGGGTACCTGCTTGGGGTTGTTTCGGGTATTTTAGGTTACTTTGGGGTACCTGTTTGGGTTTTTTCTTGGGTCGTTTGTGGTACTTAAGTTTTGGGTAGTTTGGTAACCTGTTTGGGATTATTTGGGATATTTTTGGGTACCTGTTTGGGGTCGATTGTGGTACTTTAGGGTTGTTTTTTGGGATTGTTTGTAAAACTTTGGGGGAAAGGTTTTTATGGTTTGGTGTTTGGTATTTTTGGGTACTGGTTTGGAGTTGTTTGAGGTACTTTGGGTTATTTTGTTTGGGGTACTTTGGGGTACCCGTTTGGGGTTGTTTAGGGTATTTAACGGTGTTTGGGGTATTTTGGGATACTTTGGGGTACCTGTTTTTGGGTTGTTTGGATTTGTTTGGGGTACGTTTTGGGACTGTTTGAGGTTGGTTATTTGGGGTACTTTGGGGTAACTCTTTTGGGGTGTTTGGGTTTGGCTTACTGTTTGTGTTTTTTGCGGGCTATTTTGGGCTATTTGGGCTACCTGTTTGGGGTTGTTTGGTAGGCTTTGGGGTGCTCAATCACAAAGATGTGCTTTTTATTTGAACTGCACATGCATACGCACGAGCGGTGGTTCGAGCCCTGAATGCTGATTGGCTGAAAGCTGTGGTATATCAGACTGTATACCACACGTATGACAAAACATTTATTTTTAGTGTTCTCATTACATTGGTAACCAGTTTATGATAGCAATAAGGAACATTGAGGATTTGTGGTATATGGCACCCCGCATTGTGCCATGCATAAAAACAGCCCTTAGCTGTGGTGTATTGGCCATATACCACAACCCTCAAGCCTTATTGCTTAATTATAATGTTAATTATAATCACCTGCCGGTGTAAAACCATGAAAATTAAAAACAAGAACTACAGTGCATTCGGAAAGTATTCAGATCTCTCTCACTTTTTCCACAATTTGGTACATTACAGACTTATTCTAAAATTGATTTTTTTAAATCCCTCCTCAATCTGCACACAATACCCAATAATGACAAAGCAAAAATTGGATTTTAGAAATATTTGCAAACTTCTTGAAAATAAAAAGTCAAATATTACATTCAGACCCTTTACTCAGTACAGGAGAATCATTTGAACATTTGTATGAATTTTTTATCAAAATGTGTTTTTTTGCCAGAAATGCCTTCTGGAAAATGTTTACCTTAATAACAAACTTGTATGCCATCTGTAAATAAGAATAACGTTTTTAAATTACCAGCCTAATTGGTTTGGCCACAGACAAAGTCAGGAACCTTCCCTCTAGCCATGATCGGCTGAGACAATGGATGGGCTGGACATGCTGAGAGATGAGTTTCGGACTGATCTGCCGTATAGCATATTCTGTCTATAAAATGAGCTGCTCGTTAATTGTAGATAATCCTTTCTACTGCATTAAAAAAATATATATAACATTAGCCATGGCGAACTGCAAATGTATTGCTAATGCTCTCAAAATCGTTACTGCCTTGAATGGTTATGATTATGTATGATAAGGAGATGAATACAATTCTGGCGTTTGATTTCAAATGCAGAGGGAGTTGAAAAGAGAACACAGAAGGCTGTTGTGTAAAACACCTGTTTCCGAATTACATCTTCAAACTAAGGGCAACCATGGCATCCGTGACTGAGAGGGTTACACCTGAAGCACGAGGACTTGCAGCGAGTTGTGAACTTCATCAACAACTATGCAGAGGATAATGCAATAGTATTACCAGGACGCCACCCAGGAGACAAACACTTTGGTGGAAAGCTTCTGCCATCTCATGTGACAAAAGCAGCGGTGTGGCGTCTCTACAAAGAATCAATGACAACACTTGGTGTGTAAAGCATTGATGATTATTTAATTTACCTTCAACATGATTGGAACTACTTTTATTGATCTCACATTATTTCTGTATTTTCCAGAGTTACGTGTAGTCAGGCTGTCTTCCTTCAGCAATCTGTGGAGAAAATTGCTGCCCCACATCTCAAGCACTAAGCCCCAGACAGACCTGTGCTGGTAGTGCCAGAGGAACAACTATCAGATCTGCCAATCTGCCAGAAGCTGTTAAGTCAGCAAAGCTGAAGAAGCAAGACAGCATCATGTGCTGGTTCAGAGTGAGCGGTCTACCAGAAGACCTGCAATTGTCTTTGGGGGGCCCTCCTGAACCAGCAAGCAAAGACATCAGGATGCATTATAGTTTTGATTTTGCTCAGCATGTACGTAACATTTCCTCCTTTATAAGGATATATATATATATATATATATATATATATATATATATACAGTGCCTTGCGAAAGTATTCGGCCCCCTTGAACTTTGCGAACTTTTGCCACATTTCAGGCTTCAAACATAAAGATATAAAACTGTATTTTTTTTGTGAAGAATCAACAACAAGTGGGACACAATCATGAAGTGGAACGACATTTATTGGATATTTCAAACTTTTTTAACAAATCAAAAACGGAAATATTGGGCATGCAAAATTATTCAGCCCCTTTACTTTCAGTGCAGCACACTCTCTCCAGAAGTTCAGTGAGGATCTCTGAATGATCCAATGTTGACCTAAATGACTAATGATGATAAATACAATCCACCTGTGTGTAATCAAGTCTCCGTATAAATGCACCTGCACTGTGATAGTCTCAGAGGTCTGTTAAAAGCGCAGAGAGCATCATGAAGAACAAGGAACACACCAGGCAGGTCCGAGATACTGTTGTGAAGAAGTTTAAAGCCGGATTTGGATACAAAAAGATTTCCCAAGCTTTAAACATCCCAAGGAGCACTGTGCAAGCGATAATATTGAAATGGAAGGAGTATCAGACCACTGCAAATCTACCAAGACCTGGCCGTCCCTCTAAAATTTCAGCTCATACAAGGAGAAGACTGATCAGAGATGCAGCCAAGAGGCCCATGATCACTCTGGATGAACTGCAGAGATCTACAGCTGAGGTGGGAGACTCTGTCCATAGGACAACAATCAGTCGTATATTGCACAAATCTGGCCTTTATGGAAGAGTGGCAAGAAGAAAGCCATTTCTTAAAGATATCCATAAAAAGTGTTGTTTAAAGTTTGCCACAAGCCACCTGGGAGACACACCAAACATGTGGAAGAAGGTGCTCTGGTCAGATGAAACCAAAATTGAACTTTTTGGCAACAATGCAAAACGTTATGCTTGGCGTAAAAGCAACACAGCTCATCACCCTGAATACACCATCCCCACTGTCAAACATGGTGGTGGCAGCATCATGGTTTGGACCTGCTTTTCTTCAGCAGGGACAGGGAAGATGGTTAAAATTGATGGGAAGATGGATGGAGCCAAATACAGGACCATTCTGGAAGAAAACCTGATGGAGTCTGCAAAAGAACTGAGACTGGGACGGAGATTTGTCTTCCAACAAGACAATGATCCAAAACATAAAGCAAAATCTACAATGGAATGGTTCAAAAATAAACATATCCAGGTGTTAGAATGGCCAAGTCAAAGTCCAGACCTGAATCCAATCGAGAATCTGTGGAAAGAACTGAAAACTGCTGTTCACAAATGCTCTCCATCCAACCTCACTGAGCTCGAGCTGTTTTGCAAGGAGGAATGGGAAAAATTTCAGTCTCTCGATGTGCAAAACTGATAGAGACATACCCCAAGCGACTTACAGCTGTAATCGCAGCAAAAGGTGGCGCTACAAAGTATTAACTTAAGGGGGCTGAATAATTTTGCACGCCCAATTTTTCAGTTTTTGATTTGTTAAAAAAGTTTGAAATATCCAATAAATGTCGTTCCACTTCATGATTGTGTCCCACTTGTTGTTGATTCTTCACAAAAAAATACAGTTTTATATATTTATGTTTGAAGCCTGAAATGTGGCAAAAGGTCGCAAAGTTCAAGGGGGCCGAATACTTTCGCAAGGCACTGTGTATGTATATATACATATGTCCTGATAGATAGATAGATAGATAGATAGATAGATAGACGACACTACTAGTCAAAAGTTTGGACACACCTACTCATTCAAGGGTTTTTCTTACAT
This sequence comes from Oncorhynchus gorbuscha, assembly GCF_021184085.1. Lineage (NCBI taxonomy): Eukaryota > Metazoa > Chordata > Actinopteri > Salmoniformes > Salmonidae > Oncorhynchus > Oncorhynchus gorbuscha. The sequence goes on from NC_060184.1 coordinate 37,717,848, forward strand.
TTTAATATATTCTCCATTGTAGAATAATAGTGTAGACATCAACACTATGAAATAACACATATGGTATCATGTAGTAACCAAAAAAGTGTTAAACAACTTCTTCAACGTCGCCATTTGCACACTCTTGGCATTCTCTCAACCAGCTTCATGTGGAATAATTTTCCAACAGTCTTGAAGGAGTTCCCACATCTGCTGAGAACTTGTTGGTTGATTTCCCTTCACTCTGTGGTCCAACTCATCCCAATCCATCTCAATTGGGTTGAAGTCGGTTGATTGTGGAGGCCTGGTCATCTGATGCAGTACTCCATCACTCATCTTGGTCAAATAGCCCTTTCACAGCCTGGAGGTGTGTTTTGGGTCATTGTCCTGTTGAAAAACAAATGATAGTCCCACTAAGCGCAAACCAGATGGGATGGCGTGTTGCTGCAGAATGCTGTGGTAGACATGCTGGTTAAGTGTGCCTTGAATTCTAAATAATTACAGACATTGTCACCAGCAAAGCATCCCAACACCATCACACCTCCTCATCCGTGCTTCACTGTGGGAACCACACATGCAGAGATCATCCGTTCATCTACTCTGCGTCTCAAAAATGAGACAATGTTTGGGGATCCAAAAATCTCAAATTTGGACTCATCAGATCAAAGGACAGATTTCCAACAGTCTAATGTCTATTGCTCTTGTTTCTTGGCCCAAGCAAGTCTCTTCTTCTTATTGCTGTCCTTCAGTAGTGATATCTTTGTAGCAATTCGACCATGAAGGCCAGATTCACGCAGTCTCTTCTCAACAGCTGATGTTGAGATGTGTATGTTACATGAACCGTGAAGCATTTATTAGTGCTGCAATTTCTGAGGCTGGTAATTCTAATAAACTTATCCTCTGAAGCAGAGTTTACTCTGGGTTTTCCTTTCCTGTGGAGGTCCTCATGAGAGCCTGTTTCATCATAGTGCTTGATGATTTTTGCACTTGAAGAAAGTTTAAAAGTTCTTGAAATTTTCTGGATTGACTGACCTTCATTGACATGTCTTATATGGGCAGAAAGCTTTGATTATTGTTAAGATAACTGCAGTGTGAAATGTACAGTAACTAGCACAGAAAAAACATACCATGTTATTGTTTTAGGATAGTGCACAACAACAAAACACTTGTCATGGCAACTGGTTTGATACATTCACCTCTGATGGTAAATAATGTACTACCATTCAGTAGTCTTGCTCTGATTTGTCATCCTGAGGGTCCCAGAAAAAAACATTTTGTGTAGTTTTGTTTGAAAAAAAATCTAGTTCTATATTCAAATGTAAGAACTGGATTAAGGATTGGACTCTTTAAAAATTTGTATGAAGAGACATACCCCAATCTAACTGCCTGTAGCTCAGGACCTGGAGCAAGGATATGCATTTTCTTGATACAATTTGAAAGGAAACACTTTGCAGTTTGTGGAAATGTGGAATTAATGTTGGAGAATATAACACATTAGACCTGGTAAAAGATACTATAAACAAAAAAGCATGCAATTTCAAAAAATAAAAAATGATTGAAATTGAATAGAAAAACCATACATTCAGATATGATCCTAGGTGTAATTTTGATTTTGTCCACAACATGGTATTAGTGGGTGTGCAAAGTTTCAGACTGAACCAGTGAAGAATTACCTTATCACAAATTAAGTTGCCAGGAGTTTGCCCAAATGTGCCAAATTGGTCAATTTATACATTTTCAAGTACATAGCTAGAAAACAAACAAACATTCTATGGTAATAAAAAATTGACATGTACACACTCCCAGGAATGTCATACATGATGGATCATTTGCTTCCCTACAGTAAAAACACTAACCTTCACACGTTGTCACGTTCTGACCATCGTTTGTGTGTGTTTTCCTTGTTTTAGTGTTGGTCAGGACGTGAGCTGGGTGGGCATTCTATGTTGTGTGTCTCGTTTGTCTATTTCTATGTTTGGCCTGATATGGTTCTCAATCAGAGGCAGGTGTTAGTCATTGTCTCTGATTGGGAACTATATTTAGGTAGCCTGTTTTGTGTTGGGTTTTGTGGGTGATTGTTCCTGTCTCTGTGTTTGCACCAGATAGGGCTGTTTTGGTTTTGCACATTTCTTGTTTTGTTTGTTTATTCATGTATAGTGTCTTTATTAAAGTACCATGAATAACCACCACGCTGCGTTTTGGTCCGCCTCTCTTTCCCCAGAAGAAAACCATTACACACGTCTAGATGGTGGAGGGTGTGGAGCCAGAGACAGCAGTGTGGTCAAGCTGTAGAACCCAGTTTCTACATATTCATATAAAAATACATTTTTGATGTCATTTAGCCTATCAGAAGCTTCTAAAGCTATGATATAATTTTCTGGGATTTTCCAAGCTGTTTAAAGGCACAGTTAACTTAGTGTATGTAAGCTTCTGACTCACTGGAATTGTGTTACAGTGAATTATAAGTGAAATAATCTTGTCGGTAAACAATTGTTGGAAGAATGACTTGTGTCATGCAGAAAGTAGATGTCCTAATTGACTTGCCAAAACTATAGTTTGTTGACAAGAAATTTGTGGAGTGGTTGAAAAACAAGTTTAATGACTACAACCTAAGAGTATGTAAACTTCCGACTTCAGCTGTAAATCCACAAGTCTTTTATAATTACACTATTAGATTGTTTCTTACATCTACAAACAGCTAGTTTGTCTTTTCTTGGCAAGTTTTTATTTTCTTGGCAAGTTGTGGATAAATTGTGTTAGCCGCTATTGCTCTTTCCTAGTTAGCTGGTAGCTATCTATTTTGCTAGTGGGTGTGTGAGTGGACAAATGTTAATTCTACAAATACGTTTATCTGGCAGTGGAACCTGTTTATGTCACCCAATAGAAAAGAATGTAAAGGATGTGGAATAGATTAATTCAATGCGATCGATATTCCAGAATTCCATGAGAAACGCAGTACCATGTCTTTCAGTAGCTTTTCCCAAAGCTTAATGATCAGATTATTTGAGTCAACTGTGTAGTGCTAAGGGAAAAACCAAAACATGCACCCCTTGGGGTCCCCAAGACCGAGTTTGGGAAACACTGTTTGCAATATTTTTGCAGTAATATTTTTTGCTGTTATTTCTGTGGCATTATATTTCTAGTGTATATTTTTATTGTCATATTTTTTGTTGATATTCACGCAAAATATACAGCCATAATAGTGCCATAATATGTTTTTGCTGTATCATTGGATAACTGCATAACAAGGCCTGTCTGTATATGTCATGTGTGCTGTCGATGTGACCTCTGTCATGGGGAAGGCCGGCCTGTTGGACAGAGTTAAAAAGACCTTACCCTGAGTTAATAATTGAGTGCGCCAATGAAGACCATCATAGAACATCAGAATATATATATATAATATATCATTTTATTAATGCATTACGTACCAGGAACCAGTGTTAAGGACATCTATTCTCAGTGTTGTTTCTGGAATTACTGTTCAATACAAAGCATGCCCTTACTTCTCAAAGAGTTTAGCTGCTTTCAGCTCTTCTCATAGTAGAACACAGGTACCATTTCCAATCCGCGGCAGAACAATGTCCCTATCTCTCTCAATGACCTGAGCACACCTCAGTCTGACCTTGTCTGGACCCAATCATCATCATTCAATACCTACCGTAGGGCAGAGGCAGAGAGTAGCCCTTGATGGCTGCTGTGCTGTGGAGGTGATATGGGAGTCTCTGTGGTCACTGTAGTCTCTATAGGATTACTACTCTGTTCTCTCTCTCTCTCTCTCTCTCTCTCTCTCTCTCTCTCTCTCTCTCTCTCTCTCTCTCTCTCTCTCTCTCTCTCTCACACACACACACACACACACACACACACACACACACACACACACACACACACACACACACACACACACACACACACACACACACACACACACACACACACACACACACACACACACACACACACACACACACACACACACACACACACACACACACAGACCTGCCCTGTTGGAGACACTTCCTATAGTCCTTGTGTGTACACCACGCTCTGTGGGAACCATAACCCTGTGGATGTTTCTGGGGAAGATTAATTAAGGGCATCGTTCCGGGTCACATGAGAAAATGGATAACACAATTGTGTTGGTGAGTCTCATCTTTCCATAAAGGAGTCATAATAGTTTTGTAGGCCAAACAGTTCGGACGCTACAGATCATTTTGTGAGAAGACCGCTCTAGGTCTGTCACCTTTCACTGCAGATGCGGAAGTGGATACTGTGGAATGAGGCAACAAAAACCCCCAGATATCTCTAGCTTAAATGGACAGATTTTTATGTTTTTATTATTATGCTAATTAGATTTCCGCGGCGGTGCGGACAACGACTCAACATTTTTTTTATAGCTAATTTCCTGCAATTCTACACATTTTGCCATGACTTATGCCATGTTAATGATATCTGATTGAGGGTCACTAACAAAATCAATGGGGTTCACTTGGAGGTCCAGGATCGTCGGTATTCGTTCATGAAGTTTAGATAGCTGGCTAGACTAATTTACCAATCTAAATATTGTTAGCTGACATGGCAGCTGCTCTCATTTGATGATCACTTAAATGTTTGGTAAACCTTTTACTTTGACTTTTGATACATAAGTATATTTAAAACAAAATAATTGTAGACTTTTACTGAATAGTATTATACTGGGTGACTTTTACTTGAGTCATTTTCTATTAGGGTATCTTTACTTTTACTCAAGTATGACAATTGGGTACTTTTTCCACCACTGATGTCTGTAAAGTATAAACACAAAAAGTAAGATACAGTATATACTCAAATGTACTACTGTGACTATTATCATTTTCTTCACAGAAAGTTTAAAAAAAATCTGATATTGATAAGATCAGAGATGTACTGTTTGTAAAAACTCTAATGAACTCAGTTTATTTGTTGCGTTAGCAGATGTTACAGCAGGTGCTGCGAAATGCTTGTTTCTAGCTGCTACAGTGCAGTAATACAATATCAATGCAATACCAAGACATAAATAAACCAGACAGTCCATAACAAGAAAGTCCAAAACACTACTTTACTAAAATTGATTTGGCCAACACAGTACTACAATACCATAATACATGCGATGCTCTTATGAACTGAGACATTTACAGGTCCACTAAAATACATAAGTGCAAAACAATACTGTAAAATACAATACAGGATTACAATACAGGTGTAAGATGTAGGATTGCCATCCCCATGAGCGTACCGCCATCCTCCAGGCCATGGATGAGGCATGCAATGATTTCAATCCAGACTGATGTCAGGCTTGGATTCACCATGCCAAAAGGTTTTTTCCCCAGGTGCATGAACAATGAAGATATTTACTGCAATTTCAATGACAACCTGTCGCCAAATGCTCAAGACAGGCTTGATATAAACGAGTGCCTGCTAAATGTTGTTTCTTTCATTTCTTTAATTTGATTACATTGTGAAAGGTGTATTCAGCGGTCACACCTTTGATCACAGGATAGAAATGATGGAAATGTGATGCTCAGTCCATTTTAATGGGTAGTTTAAGTGTATTATTATTATGTGAAGACAGTTTCATTGACTGTAATTTACAGTAGTGTAGTGTACTACATTCAAGGGGCAGTTTTGAAACGTATCTTAACTGTTATGCTATTGGATTAACTGGTTGTTAAAATAACTCAATTGAGAAGATATCATTGTGTTGTGTTTTGGTGATGTACTCAGTATATTTCACAGTAAACTTTTATTCCAGGATCAATGGTTGTGTGTCGAAAGATGTCGACAAGGCAAATGAATGCACAATGAAAGATATTGAATGTGAGACTGGCTGCGTTGCAAGTGTTACCAGTTTGGAGTTTTGTACTAAGAGTTTTGAAAATTCTCCTCATGAAGATAGTACAAAAGCAATATAAATAACTGTAATCCCCAGTACACCACACTACTGGGAGTCCTCTACAACGTCCTCATAAACCACAATATTTCTTCCATATGTCATCACAAACCACATTCCTTCATGTCTACAATATTAAAAAAACAACACCCACAAATCTAGTTGTTTCAACAAATTATTATTAAGTAACTGGTTCCACAGCCTTTTTTTGTTTACTAAACTTTTCGGTCGAAATGTTACCTGAACCCCCCCAAAATATGTTTCTGAAGATAAAGATAAGCTTTGCTCCAACTTGAGAAAACTTTGCAATCAATTTAACATTATGTGTTCGTTCAACTAGAAGTTATTGTTTGGGCATCTTAACAGAAAAGGGCTGTGCAACTGTTTACACACACAAAGATTTTTAACATAGAATGCTTTCAACTTACATATTTGACACACATTTCAATGTTTATTTATGCCGTACTTATTATTCAACATGTCCTCACCTGGGATTTGAACACACAACCTCTTCATGGCGTTCTGATCTTCTGTGTCAATTATCAGTCAACCAGACTATTCTCTCATCATTGAATTGATTCTTATTTAAGTTTTTTAGTTTTTTCCCTGTAGTTACAGTGGGGCAAAAAGTATTTAGTCAGCCACCAATTGTGCAAGTTCTCCCACTTAAAAAGATGAGAGAGGCCTGTAATTTTCATCATAGGTACACTTCAACTATGACAGACAAAATGAGAAAAACAAATACAGATAATCACATTGTAGGATTTTAAATTAATTTATTTGCAAATTATGGTGGAAAATAAGTATTTGGTCACCTGCAAACAAGCAAGATTTCTGGCTCTCACAGACCTGTAACTTATTATTTAAGAGGCTCCTCTGTCCTCCACTCGTTACTTGTATTAATGGCACCTGTTTGAACTTGTTATCAGTATAAAAGACACCTCTCCACAACCTCAAACAGTCACACTCCAAACTCCACTATGGCCAAGACCAAAGAGCTGTCAATGGACACCAGAAACAAAATTGTAGACCTGCTGGGAAGACTGAATCTGCAATAGGTAAGACGCTTGGCTTGAAGAAATCAACTGTGGGAGCAATTATTAGGAAATGGAAGACATACAAGACATCTGATAATCTCCCTCGATCTGGGGCTCCACGCAAGATCTCACCCCGTGGGGTCAAAATGATCACAAGAACGGTGAGCAAAAATCCCAGAACCACACGGGGGGACCTAGTGAATGACCTGCAGAGAGCTTGGACCAAAGTAACAAAGCCTACCATCAGTAACACACTACACCACCAGGGACTCAAATCCTGCAGTGCCAGACGTGTCCCCCTGCTTAAGCCAGTACATGTCCAGGCCCATCTGAAGTTTGCTAGAGAGCATTTGGATGATCCAGAAGAAGATTGTGAGAATGTCATATGGTCAGATGAAACCAAAATATAACTTTTTGGTAACAACTCAACTCGTCGTGTTTGGAGGACAAAGAATGCTGAGTTGCATCCAAAGAACACCATACCTACTGTGATGCAGAGAACTAGATTTCTTTTTACAGTGTATGTCATCCCATGACATTTTCTGCAATGACTACAAAACAAAGGGTTTCTAATACTAAATTGACATTGACACATGCTGAATCCATAAGCAGTGTTGTTCTGGAGCACTTTTTAATGGTCAGTGTGGATTCAGCAAATCATATTTTCTCCCTGTTTTATTTATTTTCTTCCCCGGGTACAGGTTTATCTAACCATTCCATTTTTCTGCTGATATTCATGAATGTCAAATAGATTTAAACCCGAGCAGGTTGTTATGTGGTGGCAGCAGATGGATAACGATTGGCTGTTGAGTGGCTGATGGAAATTAAAGCTGTCCTTTATTACCTCTTTATGCCCTCCATCTCTCTCCCACATCCTACCTCTCTCCTCCCCATCCCTACAGCTCTCCTCCACTCTCCTCCCCCTTCCCACCACCACCACTCAACCACTGCTAAAGATAGCAGCCAGTGACATACCCAGAGGTGTATAAAATGTCAAGATTGCAGTGATGGAGAAGCACAGTAATGAGATGATAATTGTGTGTTTTCCATGCCATTAGATGTCAACAGAGAGAACAACAAGCTCCTTGGATGCTCCTGTCAATAAATTGCCGAAGCAGACAGAATTACATTATATAGTCGATTAGAGGGCTGGAGAGTGCTAGCCATTATATTGGCACTTTACCTGAACCCTACCAGTCAAAATGGCTGCAATTTCTCTGTCATAAGTGTGGCCAAATGCAGGCTCAATGCAAAAAGCACTGTCAAAATGACAGTCAAATTCACAAAAAGAGTAAATGATTAATGGCAGTTCAGACTGTAAGACTGTTATATGATGACTGTTGTGAGGGGGGGGGAAAGTTTGTAACATAATCATTCCTGGTTGGCAGCTACATGTAATCATTGCATATTTTGTAAAAAGGGGTTCAAATCAACATTCAGCTGTTTCCATTGTATGAATTGTATATGTTTTATTGTTTTTACGTGTGATGCCTTCTTGCACATTAAACATCTCCCTCTGGGATGAGAAATATTGATTGATTGACAAATGAATCAACTGACATCAGCAAGGATGGCTTTTGACATTTTACGATGCCATACGTACTAGCTGATGACATTTTACGATGCCATACGTACTAGCTGATGACATTTTACGATGCCATACGTACTAGCTGATGACATTTTACGATGCCATACGTACTAGCTGATGACATTTTCATGTTGGATTTACTGTACATCTCCCGCTTCATTACAACTGCACACATACTGTATGTAAACCTTCATGTCAAGAAATATACTTTGTTTTATGATGATAGCCTCTTCTACTCAAACTTTAAAATAATTGAACCTAGTAAATAAAACAATAACTCTAAACTACTAATAAGCTTCTTCCACCTTTATTAACCCTTCTTTACAGTACACTGTGAGTCACTTCCCAGTCTAGACACTTCCCAGTCAAGACACTTCCCAGTCTAGACACTTCCCAGTCTAGACAGTCTCAGTGTTGTATTAAGTGTTTTGCTAGTTCAGGATTTCACTATTTGATAATTATATATGATTGATGTTACGATTGTAAATTGGTTCACAATTCAGTCTTTGACTGCGGGAAACCAATAAAACCTACTACTGCCACTATCCCTAGAGAGGTCCAGGCACCAGCAACGAAATAAGTGTTTGGAGGGGGAAGAAAAATAAGACCCCGATGCGTCTGCTTCATCTTGGTAAACTCACCTACTACTCCTCTCCGTGACGCTCTTTTCACTGCGCCTGGGCTCTCCCCACTCTCCATGCGCTGGAGTCAGTGTCTGGGAGTGCCTGATAAGCTCAGAGGCATACGCCGGCAAGCATCTGGGCGTCGAACTGAGGGAGGCGCAGCCGAGAGGCAACCGGCAGGTTAGCTAGACCGACACGTCTGCTTCTACCATCAGAGAGGTCAGGAAATGCCTGAGTGTCTTCTCTCTGACTTTTTCCTTCACTCTCTCCCTATCTGTTTCTCACTCTTTTCTTCTCCCCTTTCTCTCTCTTCTCTCTCCCCCTTCCCTCACTCCTCCTCACTCACTCTCTCTTATTTAGTTTTTTTTCTCTCCAACCCGTGGTATGACCGCTGTTATTCCCTATTAAGTAGCCCTGTGAGATTAGGGTGGACACGTTTATCATGGGGGGCTTAATAACAGTGCCTTGCTAAAGTATTCATCCCCCTGGGGTTTTTCCTATTTTGTTGCATTACAACCTGTAATTTAAATGGATTTTTATTTGGATTTCATGTAATGGACATACACAAAATAGTCTAAATTGGTGAAGTGAAAAAAATAACTTGTTTCAAAGAATTCAAAAAAATAAAAAACTGAAAATTAGTGCGTGCATATTTATTCACTGCCTTTGCTATGAAACACCTAAATAAGATCTGGTGCAAACAATTACCTCCAGAAGTCACATGATTAGTTAAATAAAGTCCAGCTGTGTGCAATCTAAGTGTCACATAATCTTTCTCATGATCTCAGTATATATACACCTGTTCTGAAAGGCCCCAGAGTCTGCAACACCACTAAGCAAGGGGCACCACCAAGCAAGCGGCACTATGAAGACCAACGAGCTCTCCAAACAGGTCAGGGATAACGTTTTGGAGAAGTATAGATCAGGGTTGGGTTTTATAAAAAATATCCAAAACGTTGAACATCCCACGGAGCACCATTAAATCCATTATTAAAAAATGGAAAAAATATGGCACCACAACAAACCTGTCAAGAGAGGACCGCCCACCAAAACTCATGGACCAGGCAAGGAGGCCATTAATCAGAGAGGCAACAAAGAGACCAAAGATAACCCTGAAGGAGCTGTAAAGCTCTACAGCGGATATTGGCGTATCTGTCCATAGAACTACTTTAAGCCGTACATTCCACAGAGCTGGGTTTTATGGAAGAGTGGCCAGAAAAAAGCCATTGCTTAAAGAAAAAAATAAGCAAACATGTTTGGTGTTTGCCAAAAGGCATGTGGGAGTCTCCCCAAACACATGGAAGAAGGTTCTCTGGTCAGATGAAAAAAAGCTTTTTGGCCATTAAGGAAAATGCTATGTCTGGTGCAAACCCAACACCTCTCATCACCACGAGAACAACATCATGCTGTGAGGATGTTTTTCATCGGCAGGTACTTGGAAACTGGTCAAAATTGAAGGAATCATGGAAGGAGGTAAATACAGGGAAATTCCTGAGGGAAACCTGTTTTAGTCTTCCAGAGATTTGAGACTGGGACAGAGGTTTATCTTCCAGTAGGACAATGACCCTAAGCATACTGCTAAAGCATTACTTGAGTGGTTTAAGGGGAAACATTTAAATGTCTTGGAATGGCCTAGTCAAAGCCCAGACCTCAATCCAATTGAGAATCCGTGGTATGACCTAAAGATTGCTGTACACCAGCGGAACCCATCCAACTTGAAGGAGCTGGAGCAGTTTTGCTTTGAAGAATGGGAAGAAATCCCAGTGGCTAGATGTGCCAAGCTTATAGAGACTTGCAGCTGTAATTGCTGCAGAAGGTGGTATGGACTTCGGGGGGGGGGTGGTGGGGGGGGGGGATAGTTAAGCACGCTTAAGTTTTCAGTTTTTTTGTCTTATCTCTTGTTTTACATCTTCAAAGCGGTAGGCATGTTGTGTAAATAAAATGATACAAACCCCCCCAGAATCCATTTTAATTCCAGGTTGTAAGGCAACAAAATTGGAAGAATGCCAAGGGGGGGTGAATATATTTGCAAGCCACTGTATATGTCTAATAAAAAGCATGAGCTGGTGCACACCACCCACAACGTTGGTAGAGGTGCTGACTAATGGCGAGTTATCCCTAAAAATAAATAAAGCGATTTACACACTCTATACACTAGCTCCCAGTAATTTATCGCTTAAACCACCAACATTTCAGCATCACTACAGTGAGACCATGCCGAAAAGTTGGTGGTTTACCCAATAAACCACGTTGGTGGTTTACCCAATAAACCATGTTGGTGGTTTAACCAATAAATTACTGGGAGCTTGCATATAGAGTTTGTGACATTCTTTATTTATTTTTAGGGCTTAAGAAATGTGTCATCGTCATCTCGCAGGTGCCCGGGAGATTATCCTCTTCCATGAAGATTAAGTCTCCCCCCTCACATCCCCCCACTCGGCGGAATCTCCTCAAACTGGGGCAATAATTAAGCAAAGCTCATTCATATTCATCAGCTTCTTAAACACCCAGCCATGATTAGAGTTGGAGCTGAAAACTTGATGAAGATTTGGACACAAAGTTGTCACATGTTTTCTTACAGCGACGACGGTGTCCAATCTATTATTCTTGCTTTTTTCTTTCTTTCTCAGCATTATACTCCAAATGGATAATAATTATGTGGTTCTCAAAAGGTCAAGCGACTCCATTGGAGTATAGGCCTTCACATGACAGCTACTTTAGCCTCCATTTTTCCTGGCAGTTTGCTACTATAGCCAATAGCCAGTGGAGCTAGCTCCCTGAAAATGGCTGGGCTGCCTCTGATTGCTATTAGCATTCCTTTGTTGTTAATACATTTTCCAATTATAAATAGCTAATGCATTGCACCTACCAAACAACATGACAAGAATAGGCCCAGTTCTTAAGGGCTGATCCAACAATAGTCTGTGACCTTGCCAAGGCACTCTTAATGTTTCAACTGAAAGACAGTTCTTTCTTTTTCCCAAGTCTTTCAAGCTTTTCTTTGAAAGTTGTCTACTCCTGCGTCACAACATGCTGAGACATTCCGTGCGAGCAGAATTTCTTTGAGTCATTTGAAAGCAGTGGAGGCGGGTGGGAGGCGCAACAGGAGGACGGGCTCATTGTAATGGCTGGAATGGAATAAATGAAACGGTATCAAACACATCAAACATATAGAAACCATGTGTTTGACTCGTTTTCATATATTCCAATCCAGATATTACAATGAGCCAGTCCTCCTATAGCTCCTCTAACCGGCCTCCACTGTTTGACAGTGCTGAGTCTACCATTTTATCAAAGGTATTGTACCATAACCACATCAGCTAGCATTGTTGTCGCCACTGGATTCTTCGTAAGCAACAAACACAGAGAGAGATGCCATTTTGTGCGAACTAACCATCTCTTTACCCTGTGTAGCTTACAGTAGAAAACTCTACAAATCTTTTGGAGATGCATATTTGCTCCAGAGCCCTGCCCTGCTTTATGAACCGTGGCTAATGTAATTAAATATGTAGAGGAATCTGCGTGAATCTTCCCATATGAGCCCAAAAGTGCTGCTGCTGCTGTGAGGATTCCTTCTGTGTTCATTAGCATCCAGGCCTAGCTAGCTACCTCCCTGCAGGCTGTCAATAAATATGTGTTACGTAAAACTACCGACTCCACAAAAAACTCAAACAGATCTGCAGGAGGACTTAGCCGGCCATCCCTGGACACACACTCACTATTAATTTGTGTGTGTGTGTGTGTGTGTGTGTGTGTGTGTGTGTGTGTGTGTGTGTGTGTGTGTGTGTGTGTGTGTGTGTGTGTGTGTGTGTGTGTGTGTGTGTGTGTGTGTGTGTGTGTGTGTGTGTGTGTGTGTGTGTGTGTGTGTGTGCGTGCATGAGCCGAAGCCCAGGTTTAATGCACTGCAGGATGTTACATTCTAAAGACAGTGTGAACATACAGTGTTTCAGATGAGAAAGGCAAGGGAGAAGGGGATTTATCAGAGAATCCAGGGGAATTGATAAAAATACCTACAGTATGCTGACATCAGTGAAGGCTCCTCAGAGGAGGAAGGGGAGGACCATCCTACTCAGTGAATTTCAGAAATAAATTATTTTTATGAAATTAAACAGTTACTTTTATATAAAACTATACTAAATACGTATATTCACGTGTCACCGAATACCTGATTAAAACACACTGTTCTGAAATTAAGATCTACAGTAGCTTCAACAGCACCTTCTAGGTGAACAGCAATTTTCTGTCTTCCTCTGGTTACATTGACTTCAATACAAAACCAAGGAGGCTCGTGCTCCATAGACCTACAGGGTAATTATGGTAACTTCCAGAGAACATCCTCCAACCAATAAAATATTTTACAGTATGAACTAACACGTTCTCAATTCAATCAAAGGAAAGAGAACGAAACGAGATTGAGATAGTGATTAGTGGTAGTTGAGAATTTTTGGGATATTATTAAGTTTCTTCAAACTTCAGGAGAAGTTCTGTATTTTTTTAAATCATAGGTACACTTCAACTGTGAGAGACAGAATCTAAAACAAACATCCAGAAAATCACATTGTATGATTTTTAAGTAATTCATTTGCATTTTATTTTATGACATAAGTATTTGATCACCTACCAACCAGTACGAATTCCGGCTCTCACAGACCTGTTAGTTTTTCTTTAAGAAGCCCTCCTGTTCTCCACTCATTACCTGTTTTAACTGCACCTGTTTGAACTCGTTACCTGTATAAAATACACCTGTCCACACACTCAATCAAATAGACTCCAACCTCTCCACAATGGCCAAGACCAGAAAGCTGTGTAAGGACATCAGCGATACAATTGTAGACCTGCACAAGGCTGGGATGGGCTACAGGACAATAGGCAAGCAGCTTGGTGAGAAGGCAACAACTGTTAGCGCCATTATTAGAAAATGGAAGAAGGTCAAGATGACGGTCAATCACCCTCGGTCTGGGGCTCCATGCAAGATCTCACCTCGTGGGGCATCAATGATCATGAGGAAGGTGAGGGATCAGCCCAGAACTACACAGCTGGACCTGGTCAATGACCTGAAGAGAGCTGGGACCACAGTCTCAAAGAAAACCATTAGTAACACACTACGCCGTCATGGATTAAAATCCTGCAGCGCACGTAAGGTCCCCCTGCTCAAGCCAGCGCATGTCCAGGCCTGTCTGAAGTTTTCTAATGACCATCCGGATGATCCAGAGGGGGAATGGGAGAAGTTCATGTGGTCTGATGAGTCAAAAATAGAGCCTTTTGTTCTAAACTCCACTCGCCATGTTTGGAGGAAGAAGGATGAGTACAACCCCAAGAACACCATCCCAACCGTGAAGCATGGAGGTGGAAACATCATTCTTCGGGGATGCTTTTCTGCAAAGGGACAGGACGACTGCACCGTATTAAGGGGAGGATGGATGGGGCCATGTATCGCGAGATCTTGGCCAACAACCTCCTTCCCTCAGTAAGAGCATTGAAGATGGGTCGTGGCTGGGTCTTCCAGCATGACAACGACCTGAAACACACAGCCAGGGCAACTAAGGAGTGGCTTTGTAAGAAGCATCTCAAGGTCCTGGAGTGGCCTAGCCGATCTCCAGACCTGAACCCAATAGAAAATCTTTAGAGGGAGCTGAAAGTCAGTATTGCCCAGCGCCAGCCCCGAAACCTGAAGGATCTGGGGAAGGTCTGTATGCAGGAGTGGGCCAAAATCCCTGCTGCAGTGTTTGCAAACCTGGTCAAGAACTACAGGAAACATATGATCTCTGTAATTGCAAACAAAGGTTTCTGTACCAAATAGTAAGGTCTGCTCTTCTGATGTATCAAATATTTATGTCATGCAATAAAATGCTAATTAATTACTTAAAAATCATACAATGTGATTTTCTGGATTTTTGTTTTAGTACCTATGATAAACAATTACAGACCTCTACATGCTTTGTAAGTGGGAAAACCTGCAAAATCGGCAGTGTATCAAATACTTGTTCTCCCCACTGTAAATGTTCCTTTTCTCCAGGTGGGAAAGGGCACTGTGGAGTGCAATAAAGATAGCATCATCTGTGGATCTGTTTGGGCGGTATGCAAATTGGAGTGGGTCTAGGGTTTCTGGGATAATGGTGTTGATGTGAGCCATTACCAAACTTTCAAAGCACTTCATGGCTTTGGACATTAGTGCTACAGGTCTGTAGTCATTTAAGCAGGTTGCCTTCTTGGGCACAGGGACTATGGTGGTCTGCTTGAAACATGTTGGTATTACAGACTCAATCAGGGACATGTTGAAAATGTCAGTGAAGACACCGGCCAGTTGGTCAGCACATGCCCGGAGCACACGTCCTGGTAATCCGTATGGCCTCGCAGCCTTGTGTATGTTTAAAGGTCTTACTCACATCGGCTACGAGCGTGATCATACAGCCGTCCGGAACAACTGATGCTTTCATGCATGTCTCAGTATTGCTTGTCTTGAAGCAAGCATAGAAGTGATGTAGCTCGTCTGGTAGGCTCATGTCACTGGGCAGCTGGCAGCTGTGCTTCCGTTTGTAGTCTGCAATAGTTTGAAAGCCCTGCCAAATAAGATGAGCTACGGAGCCGGTGAAGTATGATTCAATCTTAGCCCTGCATTGACATTTTGCCTGTTCGATGGTTTGTCGCAGGGCATAGCAGAATTTCTTGTAAGCTTCCGGGTTAGAGTCCCTCACCTTGTAAGCAGCAGCTCTACCCTTTAGCTCAGTGCGAATGTTGCCTGTAATCCATGGCTTCTGGTTGGAGTGTGTACGTACAGTCACTGTGGGGACGTTGTCCTCGATGCACTTATTGATAAAGCCAGTGACTAATGTGGTGTACTCCTCAATGCCATCGGAAGAATCCCGGAACATGTTCCAGTCTGTGATAGCAAAACAGTCCTGTAGTTTAGCATCTGCTTCATCTGACCACTGTTTTATAGACCGAGTCACTGGTGCTTCCTGTTTTAATTGTTGCTTGTAAGCAGGAATCAGGAGGACAGAGTTGTGGTCTGATTTACCAAATGGAGGGCGAGGGAGAGCTTTGTACGCGCCTCTGTGTGTGGAGTACAGGTGATCTAGATTTTTATCCCTCTGGTTGCACATTTAACATGTTGATAGAAATTTGGTAGAACTGATTTAAGTTTCCCTGAATTAAAGTCTCCGGCCACTAGGAGCGTCGCCTATGGGTGAGTGGTTTCCTATTTGCTTATTTCTTATACAGCTGACTGAGTGCGGTCTTAGTGCCAGCATCTGTCTGGGGTGGTAAATAAACAGCCACGAAAAGTATTTCCTGAAAACTCTCTAGGCAAGTAGTGTGGCCTGCAATTTAACACAATATACTCTACTTCAGGTGAGCAAAATCTAGAGACTTCCAGCTGTTGTTTTCAAATATGCACAGACCATCTCCCCTTGTCTTACCGGTGCTCTGTGCATATTTGTAAACAACAGCTGGAAGTCTCTAGATTTTGCTCACCTGAAGTAGAGTATATTGTGATAAATTGCAGGCCACACTACTTGCCTAGAGAGTTTTCAGCAATACTTTTCGTGGCTGTTTATTTGTTATGTCCCTTTGTTAGATAGTGTGCTGTTCTATCTTGCCGGTGCAGCGTATGTCCCGCTAGCTGAATACCCATGTTGTCATTCAGCCACGATTCCGTGAAACATAAGATATTACAGTTTTTGATGTACCGTTGTTAGGATATTTGTGATTGTACCTCGTCTAATCTATTGTCCAATGATTGCACATCGGCGAGTATTATTGATGATAATGGCAGCTTTCCCAGTCGCCTTTGCCGGTTCCCGCCGGGTCCTGACTGCCTTCGCCGGGTCCTGACAAGTTAGCATGTATCTTGTGTTCGCAAATTCACTATGGCTATCTACTCAGATTTCATAGTGCTCTCATCTGAGTGTGCCAGAGTGCAGAACATCTGATGAATTTATGAGCTTGCAACATCCACTGAATATGATTGATATCAGTAAATGTAGGCTAAAAAGTAATATAGTCAAGAACGCACTAGACAACATGTAAAAAGCATAACTAGATCTGCTACGGAGTGTAAAATGGTCAGAGTGAGGTGTTCTCCCATTTTTCTGGAAGTAGCAAGCTACATTTACATTTACATTTAAGTCATTTAGCAGACGCTCTTATCCAGAGCGACTTACAAATTGGTGCATTCACCTTATGACATCCAGTGGAACAGCCACTTTACAATAGTGCATCTAAATATTTTAAGGGGGAGGGGGGTGAGAAGGATTACTTTATCCTATCCTAAGTATTCCTTAAAGAGGTGGGGTTTCAGGTGTCTCCGGAAGGTGGTGATTGACTCCGCTGTCCTGGCGTCGTGAGGGAGTTTGTTCCACCATTGGGGAGCCAGAGCAGCGAACAGTTTTGACTGGGCTGAGCGGGAACTGTACTTCCTCAGTGGTAGGGAGACGAGCAGGCCAGAGGTGGATGAACGCAGTGCCCTTATTTGGGTGTAGGGCCTGATCAGAGCCTGGAGGTACTGAGGTGCCGTTCCCCTCACAGCTCCGTAGGCAAGCACCATGGTCTTGTAGCGGATGCGAGCTTCAACTGGAAGCCAGTGGAGAGAGCGGAGGAGCGGGGTGACGTGAGAGAACTTGGGAAGGTTGAACACTAGACGGGCTGCGGCGTTCTGGATGAGTTGTAGGGGTTTAATGGCACAGGCAGGGAGCCCAGCCAACAGCGAGTTGCAGTAATCCAGACGGGAGATGACAAGTGCCTGGATTAGGACCTGCGCCGCTTCCTGTGTGAGGCAAGGTCGTACTCTGCGGATGTTGTAGAGCATGAACCTACAGGAACGGGCCACCGCCTTGATGTTAGTTGAGAACGACAGGGTGTTGTCCAGGATCACGCCAAGGTTCTTAGCGCTCTGGGAGGAGGACACAATGGAGTTGTCAACCGTGATGGCGAGATCATGGAACGGGCAGTCCTTCCCCGGGAGGAAGAGCAGCTCCGTCTTGCCGAAGTTCAGCTTGAGATGGTGATCCGTCATCCACACTGATATGTCTGCTAGACATGCAGAGATGCGATTCGCCACCTGGTCATCAGAAGGGGGAAAGGAGAAGATTAATTGTGTGTCGTCTGCATAGCAATGATAGGAGAGACCATGTGAGGTTATGACAGAGCCAAGTGACTTGGTGTATAGCGAGAATAGGAGAGGGCCTAGAACAGAGCCCTGGGGGACACCAGTGGTGAGAGCGCGTGGTGAGGAGACAGATTCTCGCCACGCCACCTGGTAGGAGCGACCTGTCAGGTAGGACGCAATCCAAGCGTGGGCCACGCCAGAGATGCCCAACTCGGAGAGGGTGGAGAGAAGGATCTGATGGTTCACAGTATCGAAGGCAGCCGATAGGTCTAGAAGGATGAGAGCAGAGGAGAGAGAGTTAGCTTTAGCGGTGCGGAGCGCCTCCGTGATACAGAGAAGAGCAGTCTCAGTTGAATGACTAGTCTTGAAACCTGACTGATTTGGATCAAGAAGGTCATTCTGAGAGAGATAGCAGGAGAGCTGACCAAGGACGGCACGTTCAAGAGTTTTGGAGAGAAAAGAAAGAAGGGATACTGGTCTGTAGTTGTTAACATCGGAGGGATCGAGTGTAGGTTTTTTCAGAAGGGGTGCAACTCTCGCTCTCTTGAAGACGGAAGGGACGTAGCCAGCGGTCAGGGATAAGTTGATGAGCGAGGTGAGGTAAGGGAGAAGGTCTCCGGAAATGGTCTGGAGAAGAGAGGAGGGGATAGGGTCGAGCGGGCAGGTTGTTGGGCGGGCGGCCGTCACAAGACGCGAGATTTCATCTGGAGAGAGAGGGGAGAAAGAGGTCAGAGCACATCGTAGGGCAGTGTGAGCAGAACCAGCAGTGTCGTTTGACTTAGCAAACGAGGATCGGATGTCGTCGACCTTCTTTTCAAAATGGTTGACGAAGTCATCTGCAGAGAGGGAGGAGGGGTGGGGTAGGGGGAGGAGGATTCAGGAGAGAGGAGAAGGTGGCAAAGAGCTTCCTAGGGTTAGAGGCAGATGCTTGAAATTTAGAGTGGTAGAAAGTGGTTTTAGCAGCAGAGACAGAGGAGGAAAATGTAGAGAGGAGGGAGCGAAAGGATGCCAGGTCCGCAGGGAGGCGAGTTTTCCTCCATTTCCGCTCGGCTGCCCGGAGCCCTGTTCTGTGAGCTCGCAATGAGTCGTCAAGCCACGGAGCGGGAGGGGAGGACCGAGCCGGCCTGGAAGATAGGGGACATAGAGAGTCAAAGGATGCAGAAAGGAAGGAGAGGAGCGTTGAGGAGGCAGAATCAGGAGATAGGTTGGAGATAGGTTGGAGAAGGTTTGAGCAGAGGGAAGAGATGATAGGATGGAAGATGGAAGAGGAGAGAGTAGCGGGGGAGAGAGAGCGAAGGTTGGGACGGCGCGATACCATCCGAGTAGGGGCAGTGTGGGAAGTGTTGGATGAGAGCGAGAGGGAAAAGGATACAAGGTAGTGGTAGCTAGCAAGCTACTTTAGCCAGTTAGTTTGGGTGCTTGGTTGGGACAAGCATACATTGGCAGGCAAGCTGCAGAAGGATGAGGAGGCTACAATTCTCCATTGTTTATCAGAGCAATTTTGAAGGCCAACTAGCTGAAAAGTTTGAGAGGGTTTATCTAATGTCCCTTTGATAGATTTTAGCTCATCTTGCTCTGGCTAGCATTAGTTGTTGATCTTGTTGTTCTTCATGGTTGTTTGATCAATAGGACTGTAAAGTTCCCAAATGTAAGAGGATTCCCGTGGTGTTTGCATATGGTGCATTCGGATAGTATTCAGACCACTTGACATTTTCCACATTTTGTTATGTTACAGCCTTATTCTAAAATGGATTAAAATGGATTAAAATGTTTTCCCACCCTCATCAATCTACACACAATAGCACATAATGACGAAGCAAAAACAGCATTTTAGAAATGTTTGCAAATTTATCAGAAATAAAAAACTGATATCACATTTATATAAGTATTCAGACCCTTTACTCAGTAATTTGTTGAAGAACCTTTGGAAGCAATTGTTGCCCTGAGTCTTCTTGGGCATGATGCAACAAGCTTGGCACACCTTTATTTGGGGAGTTTCTCCCATTCTTCTCTGCAGACCCTCAAGTTGGATGGGGAGCGTCGATGCACAGCTATTTTCAAGTCTCTTCAGAGAGGTTCGATCAGGTTGAAGTCCGGGCTCTGGCTGGACAACTCAAAGACATTCAGAGCCTTTTCCCGAAGCCACTGCTGCGTTTTCTTGGCTGCGTTGTCCTGTTGGAAGGTGAACCTGCTGCAGTTGCTAGATTTATTCCACTGTCACTCCAAAATTTTGCCCTGATACAGTTGAATGGCAGATGTCTTTATCTACCTTCTGATGGCCTAGCCAATGGCTGATTTAGCTAGCTATATTTATCTCCCCAGAGACCAGCTAAGATTCTTTTGTTTTGTTAACCCTTTCCTTTCCAACAAAAACCACCATGCTTCACTGGATGGTGCCAGGTTTCTTCCAGACATGACACTTGGCATTAACGCCAAATAGTTCAATCTTGGTTTCACCAGACAAGAGAATCTTGTTTCTCATTTTCTGAGAGTCCTTTAGGTGACTTTTGGCAAACTCCAAGCGTGCTGTTATGTTGCTTTTACTGAGGAGTGGCTTCCGTCTGGCAACTCTAACATAAAGGCCTGATTGGAGGAGTGCTGCAGAGATAGTTGTCGTTCTAGAAGGTTCTCCCATCTTCACATAGGATCCCTGGAGCTCCGTCAGAGTCACCATCAGGTTCTTGGTCACCTCCCTCACCAAGGCCCTTCTCCCCAGATTGCTCAGTTTGGCAGGGCGGCCAGCTCTAGGAAGAGTCTTGGTGGTTCCAAACTTCTTCAATTTAAGAATGATGGAGGCCACTGTGTTCTTGGGGATCTTCAATGCTGCAGAAATGTTTTGGTACCCTTCCCCACAAACCTCATGGCTTTTATTTTTGCTCTTACATGCACTTTCAACTGTGAGACCTTAAATAGACAGCTGTGTGCCTTTCCAGATCATGTCCAGTCAATTCAATTTAACACTGGTAGGTTCCAATCAAGTTGTAGAAACATCTCAAGGATGTTTAATGCAAGCAGAATGCACCTAAACTAAATTTTGAGTCTCATAGGAAAGAGTCTGAATATTTATGTAAATGAGATAAATACGTAAAAAAAAAAAAACTTAAAATACATTTGCAAAAATAAATAAAAACCTATTTTCATTTTGTCATTATATAGGTAGATTGATGAGGGAAGAAATTTATAAAAATACATTTTAGAATTAAACTGTAATGTAACAGAATTTGGTTAAAGTCCAGGGGTCTGACTACTTTCCAAATGCAGTTATTTGCAGAAATCCATTCAGGTGTATTTTGGCAAGTACGTTCCAATGATCTAAAGTTGTACTCTTGCAACTGCCTGTAAACATAGTCCAATTCAAAGTGAATGATGGCAGGACCGTTTGGCAAATGGCTTGTTTGTATAAAATCCTACTGCAGTGTTGATTGGCTATAGCGCAGATTTTATAGTCAGATTTTTCTTTTTAAAGCTTCATTTTCCTCTTGGGGTTGTACATGAACAGATTTGGATAAGATTTAATGTTGCGAAAATGAAATGCGGTCTGTTCCACTTTAAATGCAACAATGTTTCATACCCAAGTTATTTTCAAAGAGATGACTAACAATAGCAAGCATGCTGCAATGAAGAACACAGTTCCACTCCCCAGATGATGATGATTTAAAACTTAAGCTTCTCCCTTTTCAATAATAACTTTCAACAAGATGTTAACGCTGCAAACTAGCCGACAAAAAAAGCTAGCTAGCTAGACCGTGGGAAGACCACTGCTCGCTATTCCGCAGTGACCTGCTGGCCTACAAGAAGGCAGAAGTTTCTCAAAGATTTTGTATAAACAGTCCCAACTGTTAAGTCAAAATGTGATTCGTTCATTCCACTGTCACTCCAAATTTTTGCCATGATACAGTTGAAAGGCAGATTCCTTTATTTACCTTCAAATGGCCTAGCCAATGGCTGATTTAGCTAGCAAGATTTATCTCCCCAGAGAAGAGCAAAGAAAAATGCTGCTTGGGATATTTTTTTCTCTTCAGTGTTATCCCTTTCCTTTCCAACAAAAACAGAAAAGATTCAATCAGAACATCATTGAAAATAATAATATAATTATAATAATATTAGAATTATTATTTTAGAAATCCTTAGCCCTTCTCTGAAGGAGTGTTTCCTCAGCATGCATTTATTCAATATTTAGAATGTCTAAAGAATCCATGTGTTGATCTGAAATATGAACACAGAAATACTGGATATTTCAAATTCTTATTATGGTGGTGATTTGACAAAATTACAATGATGGTCTTGAATTGGACTAGCATTTTTTCTTGTCTCGGTCTTGTCTTGGTCTCGGACCACTTATCCC
The DNA here is from genome assembly GCF_021184085.1 of Oncorhynchus gorbuscha. NCBI lineage: Eukaryota > Metazoa > Chordata > Actinopteri > Salmoniformes > Salmonidae > Oncorhynchus > Oncorhynchus gorbuscha. The sequence goes on from NC_060184.1 coordinate 37,740,431, forward strand.
CCTCCCAGTCTCGGGCTTGACTCGGTCTTGCCCTCCCTCCGATCTTGGTATTGACTTGGACTCGATTTGCTCTGGTCTTGGTCTTGAATCGGTCTCGCCTTAGGTTGTCTCGAACACAACACTGCTCGAAAAACATTTTAAAAATGGAGGGATGTATTGCAAAAATAAATAGTTAAATGGTATTATACTGGGAAAGATGGGTTGATCAGTAGGTCATGGGTTGGAGTTAAAATGAATGGTGGATTGGTCGCTGTAGGTAAAAATCCAACACCTGCAGAGAAAGGAAATCAGGAAAATGTGTATAATTATTTAACTACATGTACCGTACATGTGAGCAAAAATAGCTGTAAGTAGCAGTAGAAGTATTGTTTTCCTTTAGTTTACTCCAATCGGGGGAGGGGGGTTAGGGAAAACATTTATATACAAAACAATACAAATAAGGGGGATTAGAAATTATGCAATCAATTAAACTGATAGATTTGGGGTTCTATCTGCAATATTAAAATTATATAAAAACAACCCTAACTTAATACTGTAATGCCGTAATACTGAAATATTGTGACGTTGTAATACTGTCACACTATAAAGTGTTAATACTGTAATGCTGTAACATTGCTAACCTGGTAACACTATAATCCGGTATATCAGTAATTCTGTAACGCTATAACTAGTACCTTACCCACAGGGAGAGATTAAGCAGAAAGCAAACCCAGGCCAACCAACAGAGGAGATATACATTCAAATAATAGCAAACATTTTTACTGGAAAATGGTCACATGTAAAAAAATAAAATAAAACAAAGTATATCATAAGCCTATATACCGGTGCCAAGAACTCTAATATAGTTCTACAGTGGAGCAGTACAGTGGTGGGAATAATCCATCACTTTCTCCTCACTTCCCTGCACTGTACTGCACGCTTACACAGAGAGAAAACAGAGAGAGGAAGACAGAGAGGTAGAGAAAGAGACAGATACCGAGATGGAAAGAGCACTTGGGGGACGTTCCATGGAACACGTTACATTAGAGCAGTATTTAACGTCGGACGTGTTAAGGCCGCTAGAAGTCCTGTCTGTAATGTCCTTGTACATCTGACTTCCTGAATGAATGTTGAGTGCAGGACTAGGAGTAGATAACCAGGGTTAGAATGTGAATATAGAATAATGAGCATGGACAAAAGGAAGATGGATCACATTAATCTAAGCTGCAGAGGATTTTTTTTATTACACAGTGAGTAGCTAGCTCCTATACTGCAGATGGTTGTGTGGCTGACACTGCAGCCTTGGCGTTTGATGGGCAATTAGCAAGGGTGCTCTCGCCTGAGTTTGTATCATGATGATCCATTCATTTCCGCACTGTAATTATGTGTATAAGGCTCCTCATTTGGAAAACATTGAACTCATCAATCTTTTTGCACCCGTTTCTAATTCGTCCCATTGAGAGAACCCTGGGGGACGCCCAAACCGCACACTTAATTGCCCTCTTTCCAGACAGCCCCTAATTACAACCCCAGCACTTTAGATCTCGTTAGGAAAAAGATAAAGATCCTCCTCACTCTTCTTCTTTTTGTGGAGCAGTGTTCTCTGTGCATAAAGGAAGAGAGAGTGAGGGGGAGAGTGAACGAGAGAGAGAGAAGGCAGAGCAGAGAGAGGGAGAGAGACCGAAAATGAGCGAGAGAGAGAGAAATAAAAATTCCCTTGTCACCTTGCTCTCTCTGGCAGCTGCACCCTGGATAAACAAACATGCATCACTGCACATCAGTCAGACAGCTCTACACGGCTCTGCTCAACTCTGGGGTTTGATTAAAATGCTCCCTGTTCTATCTCACTGTGGCCTTGCTGCCCCCAGCACCCAAATAAATGAATTAATAAATAGCCTGGTTGTACTAACGGGGCGAATGACTGAGCGTTGGTGCTGTGGCTGGGTGGCTAAAGTCTAGTGGTTTGGTTAGGGGGTCCCTTTGACTAAAGGAATGGCACTAGTGTGACGCACACACACAGACGCACGCACGCACACACGCACGCACACACAGAGTGGTATTTAGGTATTGTAGATCAGTTTGGTTTTGGATCGGCATCCAATGTTCAAAGGATTACAAATAAGTGAACATTCCGTCCCTTCTTCTCCTCCAGCTCTCCCTCCTGACTAGGTATCCCCTTTCCCTTACTTCCTTTCTCACAATAAACTACCACATCACTGGCAAGTGTGCAGGCGTTGTGTCCACATCGATGCTCACCGTCCACATTCAGAGTAGAAAGGTAAAACAACTGTCAAATAGACACTGTATTTCTGTAGCTGTGTTCTGAGAGCAGGCTAATATAAGAGCTATGGTGAATGTGAGGTTGGCCCAGAGCTGTTCAGCACAGAAAAACAGTGGGTCTAGAGCAAGCAGACAATAATTTTTCATGCTGCGGATGGGAGCTGGCGGTCAGACAGACTTTATGATTAAAATATATGTTTGTCCTGCAGATTATTATGATACGGTTGTCTTTCTGCTTTGTATGCGTTAGCCAAACTATTGTATTAAAAACACATTTTTGTCACATTATTGACACACTCTCAGCATTCGCTGCTTCAAGTTAAGTAGCCTACCTCTCGTCTCCTAGTTGGGCCTGCAATATCAAGTGAGCCTATATGTGCTGTCCCAGTGAAATAGAGTAGGCTGCGGCTAACTATGCATGGGCGGAGAATCTTGTGGCAGTTATCTTTCCAAGGAAATTAACTCAACCAACATGAGTAGAGGTGCAATCAAAAAAATAGATCATAATTGAAAAGGCGCTACACTCGCATTCCATAGTGAGCGAGCGTTGAGCCTTTTTCTTTTCAATAAATATTGATTGTCCATGTATTTGTCTCTGCCTGCAAATCGTCCCGCTCCTAAAAGGTAGGCTATATCCTATCTGCAAGACGTAGCTCAAGAGAAAGTGTAAGTCTCCGCTTTTTGCTGCTTCAAGTTCAGTAGCCTTACCTCTCCCCTTGGGCTTGTGAAATCAGGTGCGTGTGTAGTCTATATTCAGACAGATCACTCATGATACAAGTCAGTATTTGACATCCATCCATGTCTGGGGACATTGGGAGATGATGTGGAAACCGGCCACTAAGTGCAACAGTGAGCACGGTTAACTTCAAGTAGGTTTTGGTTTTGCTAGGCTGTTGTGGATGGGGATGTTGGATGGGTGTAAGCATCTGCCTCTGATTCTAAAGGTTGCATGTTTGAATACAGCGATAGAAAGTTGTTTTAGTCTAGCTAGCTAAGTTAGCTAAACAACGGCTGGTAGCCATGTCTATGACTAAAAATAGAAGATGTTTTGCAATCGGAGATCTATTGTATCTTGATTGGATTACCTTTTCTCTTTTTAGTCGTAGATATGGCTACTAAATAGCTAACTATAATGTTACAACCAGCCACCTAAAGCTAGGTTTACCAGCAAATGATAGCACATGACTGGAGCCAACTTGCTACTATGCGCCAGGCCTCGCATGTGTAACTTTTTAGCAAACTCGTAACATCAGCAACTATAAATTGTTTTACTAGCTAGCTATGTAATATAATTGTCGAGGGTTGACATTGGTTATGATTATGACCGTGGATGCTCTTCAAAATCACCAAATTATAGGCAAGATAGGATTCCAAACAGATGTAAAGAACAACTATTGCTAAGTTTAGTAGCTAACAGTGAGGAGAAACAATAATGCAACAATTTAACTGTTGTAAAACTGATAAGCTGGTTTTACTATTAAAATATTTGCCTAAGCTTGCCTGTTAGACATGGCTGTAGCTCGATACTGTCTGCCTACCTACCTAGGCTCATTTGAACAGTCTGGTAACTTTTGCATAGGTTGTGGGTTGTGCCATATTTCTTTCTATTAGGCTAGAGGATGTTGTTAATGGATCTCTGTGCCTGTGCACATGTATGCATGTTCAACTAGTCTACTCTAATGTTGTTATGCTGGCACAGTTCTGTCCGTCAACAGTCCTGCAAACTGTGCAGTGGAGTACCATTTATGATCTTTTTTTGTCTTATGGACAATACTGTGTGGTGCCCAGGCTTCGTCATGGAGAGGATTCTTGGAGAGAAACAGAATACCTTTGCCTGCGTGTGTCATTGTAGCAGAACTGTATCCTGTGAACTGTATCCGTCTTGATGGATTGAACATTATGCTGGATTTCAAGCAGAAGATGACTCAAGAGGAGCTGAATGGCAGTTTGATCATGACAGCACTCCTCCCACAGCTGTACAAGTGTTCCCTGAGCTGTAGTTTCATCATGACCATCTCCCCCATCATCTGTTGATCACCAGCTATTTTAGCTACAGATTGTTGCACCAGATAATGTAATTTAACCAAAGAATTTTGATGCCATTGACGGGAGTTACAGGATAGGTACTGTTCAGTGTGTCCCCTCCCTAAAATATAGCTGACAGATCTTCTTCTAAAAGTTATGATGAAATGTGGGCTTTGTTGAGTAATGAATTTAACATCTGAAAGAAATGGTTTAAAACAGGACAAATCTAAGGGGGCACGTGCCCTTGTGTCCCGTATGGCATGATGTCTTCTTTATGCACACACACACACACACACACACACACACACACACACACACACACACACACACACACACACACTGTGTGCACACACACACATCCCTGTGGCCTGGGCTGAATATCAAGGTTGAAAAAACACCACCTGAGCCATGTGTACCTGGGCCAGACCACACAGCTGGCCCACACTGAAACTAATGACCGGGTTCAACAGAGATAGAGAACACACACATGGAGGCATTGACGCACATCAGCACGCCCGCACGCACACACAGGAAAGAAAGTCTAGTGGACTCACAAGGCTAAGCAAAGTGATACACAAAGGAAGAGTAAGGACAAGGTAAAGTACAATGAGTAACTACTGTGCATACTCAGGCATAAAAACACACAGACACAAGCAAGGAAGAGTAAAGACAAGGTAAAGTACACTGAGTTACCGAAAATTATTATGCATATAAAAGGAACAAAACATGGTGAAATTAGGTTTGGTTATTTTTTCAATCGAGAAAAGTACTTTGAGAACATAAAGTGTTGAGTAACTACATGTGAGTTTTTTATTTCTTTAAGTGTATCCACATGACCATGACAAACACCTACTTGTCAAGTTAAAGTCACCTTTCCAGGTTTATCTGGGCTGATTGAAAGGTATTGCAGGTCTCTTACTGAGTCATTTAGGAGACCAAACCACAATAATGAGATATAACCCAATGAGGGCGCCAGGACTTGGCTTTGTCATATTCTAGAGGGACTGTTAGAGCCCCAGTAAGCAGGTTGAGGTTGATTTTAGTGAGGTTTAACTGACTAGGATGAAAAAAGCAGTTTCACTGAGCAATTATTGACATCATTTTAGTGGGGTAATATTAAATCATATGCTGGAGATTATATATACTTCACATGCAAACCATAATAAGACTACGCAATTAGCTTATTAAAATGTTTATCTGACTCCATTAAAATGATTTAGCTATATGCAAGAAACTACAGTTGACTTACAGTAATTGTCCAGAAAGAACTAAGAATTGTTTATATCAGTGGCAGATATTTAATTACATTGTACAAGGCATAAAGTGCAAGTTAAAAGACAATACTGACATCAACATAGCATTCCCAATCTAGGCATTCAAAACTTATAGTTAAAAGCCAAAGAATGAACAGAGATACAGTGGGGCAAAAAAGTATGTAGTCAGCCACCAATCGTGCAAGTTCTCCCACTAAAAAAGATGAGAGAGGCCTGTAATTTTCATCATAGGTACACTTCAACTATGACAGACAAAATTAGGGGAAAAAATCCAGAAAATCACATTGTAGGATTTATAATGAATTTATTTGCAAATTATGGTGGAAAATAAGTATTTGGTCAATAACAAAAGTTTATCTCAATACTTTGTTAAATTCCCTTTGTTGGCAATGACAGAGGTCAAATGTTTTCTGTAAGTCTTCACAAGGTTTTCACACACTGTTGCTGGTATTTTGGCCCATTCCTCCATGCAGATCTCCTCTAGAGCAGTGATGTTTTGGGGCTGTTGCTGGGCAACACGGACGTTCAACTCCCTCAAAAGACTTTCTATGGGGTTGAGATCTGGAGACTGGCTAGGCCACTCCAGGACCTTGAAATGCTTCTTACGAAGCCACTCCTTCGTTGCCCGGGCGGTGTGTTTGGGATCATTGTCATGCTGAAAGACCCAGGCACGTTTCATCTTCAATGCCCTTTCTGATGGTAGGCTTTGGTCCCAGCTCTCTGCAGGTCATTCACTAGGTCCCCCCGTGTGGTTCTGGGATTTTTGCTCACCGTTCTTGTGATCAGTTTGACCCCACGGGGTGAGATCTTGCGTGGAGCCCCAGATCGAGGGAGATTATCAGTGGTCTTGTATGTCTTCCATTTCCTAATAATTGCTCCCACAGTTGATTTGTTCAAACCAAGCTGCTTACCTATTGCAGATTCAGTCTTCCCAGCCTGGTGCAGGTCTACAATTTTGTTTCTGGTGTCCTTTGACAGCTCTTTGGTCTTGGCCATAGTGGAGTGTGATTGTTTGAGGTTGTGGACAGGTGTCTTTTATACTGATAACAAGTTCAAACAGGTGCCATTAATACAGGTAACGAGTGGAGGACAGAGGAGCCTCTTAAAGAAGAAGTTACAGGTCTGTGAGAGCCAGAAATCTTGCTTGTTCGTAGGTGACCAAATACTTATGTTCCACCATAATTTGCAAATAAATTAATAAAAAATCCTACAATGTGATTTTCTGGATTTTTTTTCTTCTCATTTTGTCTGTCATAGTTGAAGTGTATCTAAGTTGAAAATTACAGGCCTCTCTCATCTTTTTAAATGGGAGAACTTGCACAATTGGTGGCTGACTAAATATTTTTTTTTGCCCCACTGTATGCCTACTAGGCTAGAGGCCTACTGTTCTTCATTGAGAGGATACATGACAAGAGGCAGAACAAAGGCATTTACTGTAATTATATTCAAATCAAATCAAATCAAATCAAATTTATTTATATAGCCCTTCGTACATCAGCTGATATCTCAAAGTGCTGTACAGAAACCCAGCCTAAAACCCCAAACAGCAAACAATGCAGGTGTAAAAGCACGGTGGCTAGGAAAAACTCCCTAGAAAGGCCAAAACCTAGGAAGAAACCTAGAGAGGAACCGGGCTATGTGGGGTGGCCAGTCCTCTTCTGGCTGTGCCGGGTAGAGATTATAACAGAAAATGACCAAGATGTTCAAATGTTCATAAATGACCAGCATGGTCAAATAATAATAAGGCAGAACAGTTGAAACTGGAGCAGCAGCACAGTCAGGTGGACTGGGGACAGCAAGGAGCCATCATGTCAGGTAGTCCTGGGGCACGGTCCTAGGGCTCAGGTCCTCCGAGAGAGAGAAAGAAAGAGAGAATTAGAGAGAGCATATGTGGGGTGGCCAGTCCTCTTCTGGCTGTGCCGGGTGGAGATTATAACAGAACGTGGCCAAGATGTTCAAATGTTCATAAATGACCAGCATGGTTGAATAATAGTAAGGCAGAACAGTTGAAACTGGAGCAGGAGCATGGCCAGGTGGACTGGGGACAGCAAGGAGTCCTCATGTCAGGTAGTCCTGGGACATGGTCCTAGGGCCCAGGCCAGTTGAAACTGGAGCAGCAGCATGGCCAGGTGGACTGGGGACAGCAAGGAGTCATCATGTCAGGTAGTCCTGGGGCATGGTTCTAGGGCTCAGGTCCTCCGAGAGAGAGAAAGAAGGAGAGAAGGAGAGAATTAGAGAACGCACACTTAGATTTACACAGGACACCGAATAGGACAGGAGAAGTACTCCAGATAAACAAACTGACCCTAGCCCCCCGACACATAAACTACTGCAGCATAAATACTGGAGGCTGAGACAGGAGGGGTCAGGAGACACTGTGGCCCCATCCGAGGACACCCCCGGACAGGGCCAAACAGGAAGGATATAACCCCACCCACTTTGCCAAAGCACAGCCCCCACACCACTAGAGGGAAATCTACAACCACCAACTTACCATCCTGAGACAAGGCCGAGTATAGCCCACAAAGATCTCCGACACGATTCATAACATTTGTGACTCTTTCAAACCAAAACCAACAACCATAGACCAATCAAACAATACCAAGTTACAGTAACCTGATCACACAGGCCCAATCTCCACAGGATGTCACCAGCATCTAAAGGCTTGTGTGGGGGATGACAGTAAAGATAATAAACCCCCTTTTGCATAGCGTAGTTAGTGTTCCCCTTGTACAGATACAAATGACCACAGAGATCATACGTTCATATAGATAGCATCAGAGATCTCTTCAGTGGACAAGTTTCAGATAGATTCCAAACATGGATGAAAGAGTCTTATTCTAAAACACATTTATGTGGTCAATTCTCTGGTTACAGTTAGAAAGAGAGACATTTTTTCCCCCTCAACAGGAAGGGCTGCCTTGCACTTGAGAATTGTAATCAGGCCATTTGCCATGATGACCCAGAGGTGACAAAGAGCACAACCATTAGGCCAGAGCTTACATCATAATAAAATGTCTTATTTAATGAATAACCTATTGGGAGTCACTGTCTATCACAATTAGTTAATGTGTGTGTGGGGAGGAGGGGGGGGGGTGAGCGTATCTGTGCGTATGTAACAGGTTAGAGGTGCCTCTATTACATGATATACAGTGTAGGAATGTGATTGTGAACCGTGAGCTTTCTATTGGTCAATTTGAACAGATTGTTTCTGGTTGCCTTCCCCTGCTCAGATGTCGCATGAGTCAACCAATGGTTGCGTGGCACATCATTGACTGTGCTGTTGAGCACCGGATAGTAAGATCTGGCACGCGTCAGCACCGCCTGGTCATAGGAACGCTCCGTCTGTGTTTGTGTTAATTGATTGCAGGTGTGATTGATTGCAGGTGTGATTGTGACAGCACCTCCATCTGTTATCATAGGTGGAGGTGGTTTCACAGTTGTACGACCAGGACCCATCTCTTTTCAGTCTCTGTGTATTTGAAAATGCTAATTGTCAGTATTCGGAGTTCAATTTGTTTTGTGACTGTGTGGGACTTGGAGACAGGCAGCAAATATATTTCTTGTGTTTTACTGTTTACTTATCTGAGACCATTGATATTTATCCATACTTGTGTGACGTTTGCCGTGCCTACTTTTCAGGTTTACTGTGCCTTTTGAGATACATTGATTTCCTAGAGAATTGAACATTGTGTGTGAACACTGAATTATTGCCTTTGTATTAAAGACTTGAGACTCACATGCAGACCTCACCGGCCACGTTGCACAAGCGTTGGAAAATAAATGTACACATGCTATTCAATCATTTTGCTACACCTCTCACACGGGTGAACGAACATCTGCGTAGCCAAAGGCTAAAATAGAACTTGGTTCTATTTGAAATGCTCCACGCGCTGCACGTCCTCTCCTTATTGGATATCAGGAACATACAGCCCCACGTGGATGCTTGAAAGACAAACGAGGAGAGATTAATTAAAGATTACTAACTAAACTAAATAGGTTTTCCTTTTAATCTGTGGATTAATCATCAGCGTTCTGATCTTTGTCTCTCTGTGATCTCCGCAGCACAGTGAATAAATTATTGTTGTATTTTCATCTTTAAGGTAATTACCATGTTTGAATCTGGGCTGAGATGCCTTTTGTCAGGTAATCTCACGCTGAGAAGCCAATAAGAGATATATAATCTAAATCAAATCAAATGTTATTTGTCGCAACATGCTTATGTTTCTATCTCCAACAGTGCAGTAATACCTAACAATCCACACAAATCCACAAAATCAAGACATTCCGAAATATCCAACTGGCCTCATAACGGCAGACCACATGTATGGCACTGTATGGGTGAGTGGTTTGCTGATGCCAACGTTGTGAACAAAGTACCCAAAGGTGGCGGTGGGGTTATGGTATGGGCAAGCAATATCTACAGATAACGAACACAATTGCATTTTATTGATGGCAATTTAAAGGCACAGAGACACCATGACAAAATACTGAGGCCCAATGTCTTGCCCTACATCTGCATCCATCACCTCATGTTTCATTATGATAATACATGGCCCCATGTCACAAGGATCTGTACACAATTCCTGGAAGCTGAAAAGGTCCCAGTTCATCGATGGCCTGCATACTCACCAAATGCCCACTGAGCCTGTTTGGGATGCTCTGGATTGACGTGTATGACAGTGTGTTCCATTTCCCGCCAATATCCAGCAACTTCACATAGCCATTTAAGAGGAGTGGGACAACATTCCACAGGCCGAAGGAGATGTGTCGCACCGCATGAGGTAAATGGTGGTCACCAGATGCTAACTGGTTTTCTGTATATACAGTACCAGTCAAAAGTTTGGACACACCTACTCAATTCAAAAGTTTTTCTACATTGTAGAATAATAGTGAAGACATCAAAATATGAAATAACACATATGGAATCATGTAGCAACCAAAAGTTCTTAAAGAAATTAAAATATATATTTTTATTTGAGATTCTTCAAAGTAGCCATTGTCTTGATGACAGCTTTGCACACACTTGGCATTCACTCAACCTGCTTCACCTGGAATGCTTTTCCATCAGTCTTGAAGGAGTTCCCACATATGCTGAGCACATGAATCCATGTGTTATTTCATAGTTTTGATGTCTTCCCTATTATTCTACAATGTAGAACTTAGAAAGAAAAAAAACCTTGAATGAGCAGGTGCATCCAAACGTTTTACTGAAAGTGTATACACAGTTGAAGTCGGAAGATTACATACACCTTAGCAAAATATTTCTGACATTTAATCAGAGTCAAAATTCCCTGATTTAGGCCAGTTAGGATCACCACTTTATTTTAAGAATGTGAAATGTCAGAATAATAGTAAAGAGAATGATTTATTTCAGCTTTTATTTCTTTCATCACATTCCCAGTGGGTCAGAAGTTTACATACACTCAATTAGTATTTGGTAGCATTGCCTTTAAATTGGTTGAACTTGGGTCAAAAGTTTTGGGGAGCCTTCCACAAGTTGGGTGAATTTTGGCCCATTCCTCCTGACAGAGCTGGTGTAACGGAGTCAGGTTTGTAGGCCTCCTTGCTCGCACATGCTTTTTCAGTTCTGCCCACACATTTTCTAGTGGATTGGGGTCAGGGCTTTGTGATTGCCACTCCAATACCTTGACTTTGTTGTCCTTAAGCCATTTTGCCACAACTTTGGAAGTATGCTTGGGGTCTTTGTCCACTTGGAAGATCCATTTGCGACCAAGCCTTAATTTCCTGACTGATGTCTTGAAATGTTGTATCAATATATCCACATACCTTTCCTTTCCTTATGATGCCATCTATTTTTTGAAGTGCACCAGTCCCTCTTGTAGCAAAGCACGCCCACAACATGATGCTGCCACCCCCATGCTTCACGTTTGGGATGGTGTTCTTCAGCTTGCAAGGCTCCCCCTTTTCCCTCCAAATATAAAAATGGTCATTATGGCCAAACAGTTTTATTTTTGTTTCATCAGACCAGAGGACATTTCTCCAAAAAGTACAATCTTTGTCCCCATGTGCAGTTGCAAACTGTAGTCAGACTTTTTTATGGCGGTTTTGGAGCGGCCTTTCAGGTTATGTCGATATAGGACTCGTTTTACTGTGGATATGAATACTTTCATACCTGTTTCCTCCAGAATCTTCACAAGGTCCTTTGCTGTTGTTCTGGGATTGATTTGCACCATTGCATCAAAGTACGTTCATCTCTAGGAGACAGAATGCGTCTCTTTCCTGAGCAGTATGACGTCTATTGTTTGTACAGATGAACATGGTACATTCAGGCATTTGGAAACTGCTCCCAAGGATGAACCAGAGGTTACCAGTTTTTTGGCCTTGGCTGATTTCTTTAGATTTTCCCATGATGTTAAGCAAAGAGGCACTGAGTTTGAAGGTAGGCCTTGAAATACATCCACAGGTACTGTCATGTTTGTCATTTATTATCATGTCTTGTCCCTGTGCTCCCCATTCTATTCGTTTCCCTCTGCTGGTCTTATTTGGTTCTTTCCCTCCTTCTATCCCTCTCTCTCCCCCTCCCTCTCTCACTCTCTCGCTCTCTCTTCTCTCTATCGTTCCGTTCCTGCTCCCAGCTGTTCCTATTCCCCTAATCATCATTTAGTCTTCCCACACCTGTTCCCGATCCTTTCCCCTGATTAGAGTCCCTATTTATTCCTTTGTGTTCCGTTCCTGTCCCGTCGGTTCCTTGTTTAGTATTCACCATGCTGTGATTGCGTTTCGCCCTGTCCTGTCGTGTTTTTGCTGTGATTGTGTATCGCCCTGTCCTGTCGTGTTTTTGCCTTCATCAGATGCTGCGTGTGAGCAGGTGTCTCTGTCAACTACGGCCTGCGCCTACCCGAAGCGACCTGCAGTCTGTGGCCGCTTCTCCAGTTATTCCCCTCTACAGACTAGAGGATTTTTGTTATTCCCTGTTTGGACTTAAATAAACTCTGTTTCTGTTAAGTCGCTTTTGGGTCCTCTTTCACCTGCATGACAGAAGGAACCGACCAAGGAATGGACCCAGCGACTTCAGACGCTCGTTACACTGCCGTCGAGATCCAAGGAGCCATGCTCGGCAGACACGAGCAGGAATTGTCTGCTGCTCGCCATGCCGTGGAGAACCTGGCCGCTCAGGTTTCCGACCTCTCTGCACAGTTCCAGAGTCTACGTCTCGTGCCACCTGTTACTTCCTGGCCTGCCGAGCCTCCAGAACCTAGGGTTAATAACCCACCTTGCTACTCCGGGCAGCCCACTGAGTGCCGCTCCTTTCTCACGCAGTGTGAGATTGTGTTCTCTCTCCAACCCAACACATACTCTAGAGAGAGAGCTCGGGTTGCTTACGTCATTTCACTCCTTACTGGCCGGGCTCGAGAATGGGGCACAGCTATCTGGGAGGCAAGGGCTGATTGCTCTAACAAGTTCCAGAACTTTAAAGAGGAGATGATTCGGGTTTTTGACCGTTCAGTTTTTGGTGGGGAGGCTTCTAGGGCCCTGGCTTCCTTATGCCAAGGTGAACGGTCCATAACGGATTATTCTATTGAGTTTCGCACTCTTGCTGCCTCTAGTGAGTGGAACGAGCCGGCGCTGCTCGCTCGTTTTCTGGAGGGACTCCACGCAGTGGTTAAGGATGAGATTCTCTCCCGGGAGGTTCCTTCAGATGTGGACTCTTTGATTGCTCTCGCCATCCGCATAGAACGACGGGTAGATCTTCGTCACCGGGCTCGTGGAAGAGAGCTCGCATCAACGGTGTTTCCCTGCTCCGCATCGCAACCATCTCCCTCCTCTGGCTCAGGGTCTGAGCCCATGCAGCTGGGAGGGATTCGCATCTCGAATAAGGAGAGGGAACGGAGGATCACCAACCGCCTGTGCCTCTATTGCGGAGTTGCTGGACATTTTGTTAATTCATGTCCAGTAAAAGCCAGAGCTCATCTGTAAGCGTAGGGCTACAGGTGAGCGCAACTACTCAAGTCTCTCCATCAAAGTCCTGTACTACTTTGTCGGTCCACCTACGCTGGACCGGTTCGGGTGCTACATGTAGTGCCTTGATAGACTCTGGGGCTGAGGGTTGTTTCATGGACGAAGCATGGGTTCGGAAACATGACATTCCTTTCAGAGAGTTAGAGAAGCCTACGCCCATGTTCGCCTTAGATGGTAGTCATCTTCCCAGTATCAGATTTGAGACACTACCTTTAACCCTCACAGTATCTGGTAACCACAGTGAGACTATTTCTTTTTTGATTTTCCGTTCACCGTTTACACCTGTTGTTTTGGGTCATCCCTGGCTAGTATGTCATAATCCTTCTATTAATTGGTCTAGTAATTCTATCCTATCCTGGAACGTTTCTTGTCATGTGAAGTGTTTAATGTCTGCCATCCCTCCCGTTTCTTCTGTCCCTACTTCTCAGGAGGAACCTGGCGATTTGACAGGAGTGCCGGAGGAATATCATGATCTGCGCACGGTCTTCAGTCGGTCCCGAGCCAACTCCCTTCCTCCTCACCGGTCGTATGATTGTAGTATTGATCTCCTTCCGGGGACCACTCCTCCTCGAGGTAGACTATACTCTCTGTCGGCTCCCGAACGTAAGGCTCTCGAGGATTATTTGTCTGTGTCTCTTGACGCCGGTACCATAGTGCCTTCTTCTTCTCCGGCCGGGGCGGGGTTCTTTTTGTTAAGAAGAAGGACGGTACTCTGCGCCCCTGCGTGGATTATCGAGGGCTGAATGACATAACGGTTAAGAATCGTTATCCGCTTCCCCTTATGTCATCAGCCTTCGAGATTCTGCAGGGAGCCAGGTGCTTTACTAAGTTGGACCTTCGTAACGCTTACCATCTCGTGCGCATCAGAGAGGGGACGAGTGGAAAACGGCGTTTAACACTCCGTTAGGGCATTTTGAGTACCGGGTTCTGCCGTTCGGTCTCGCCAATGCGCCAGCTGTTTTTCAGGCATTAGTTAATGATGTTCTGAGAGACATGCTGAACATTTTTGTTTTTGTCTATCTTGACGATATCCTGATTTTTTCTCCGTCACTCGAGATTCATGTTCAGCACGTTCGACGTGTTCTACAGCGCCTTTTAGAGAATTGTCTCTACGTAAAGGCTGAGAAGTGCTCTTTTCATGTCTCCTCCGTTACTTTTCTCGGTTCCGTTATTTCCGCTGAAGGCATTCAGATGGATTCCGCTAAGGTCCAAGCTGTCAGTGATTGGCCCGTTCCAAGGTCACGTGTCGAGTTGCAGCGCTTTTTAGGTTTCGCTAATTTCTATCGGCGTTTCATTCGTAATTTCGGTCAAGTTGCTGCCCCTCTCACAGCTCTTACTTCTGTCAAGACGTGTTTTAAGTGGTCCGGTTCCGCCCAGGGAGCTTTTGATCTTCTAAAAGAACGTTTTACGTCCGCTCCTATCCTCGTTACTCCTGACGTCACTAGACAATTCATTGTCGAGGTTGACGCTTCAGAGGTAGGCGTGGGAGCCATTCTATCCCAGCGCTTCCAGTCTGACGATAAGGTTCATCCTTGCGCTTATTTTTCTCATCGCCTGTCGCCATCTGAGCGCAACTATGATGTGGGTAACCGTGAACTGCTCGCCATCCGCTTAGCCCTAGGCGAATGGCGACAGTGGTTGGAGGGGGCGACCGTTCCTTTTGTCGTTTGGACAGACCATAAGAACCTTGAGTACATCCGTTCTGCCAAACGACTTAATGCCCGTCAAGCTCGTTGGGCGTTGTTTTTCGCTCGTTTCGAGTTTGTGATTTCTTACCGTCCGGGTAGCAAGAACACCAAGCCTGATGCCTTATCCCGTCTGTTTAGTTCTTCTGTGGCTTCTACTGATCCCGAGGGGATTCTTCCTTATGGGCGTGTTGTCGGGTTAACAGTCTGGGGAATTGAAAGACAGGTTAAGCAAGCACTCACGCACACTGCGTCGCCGCGCGCTTGTCCTAGTAACCTCCTTTTCGTTCCTGTTTCCACTCGTCTGGCTGTTCTTCAGTGGGCTCACTCTGCCAAGTTAGCTGGTCATCCCGGTGTTCGAGGCACTCTTGCGTCTATTCGCCAGCGCTTTTGGTGGCCGACTCAGGAGCGTGACACGCGCCGTTTCGTGGCTGCTTGTTCGGACTGCGCGCAGACTAAGTCGGGTAACTCTCCTCCTGCCGGTCGTCTCAGACCGCTCCCCATTCCTTCTCGACCATGGTCTCACATTGCCTTAGACTTCATTACCGGTCTGCCTTTGTCTGCGGGGAAGACTGTGATTCTGACGGTTGTCGATAGGTTCTCTAAGGCGGCACATTTCATTCCCCTCGCTAAACTTCCTTCCGCTAAGGAGACGGCACAAATTATTATTGAGAATGTATTCAGAATTCATGGCCTCCCGTTAGACGCCGTTTCAGACAGAGGCCCGCAATTCACGTCACAGTTTTGGAGGGAGTTCTGTCGTTTGATTGGTGCGTCCGTCAGTCTCTCTTCCGGGTTTCATCCCCAGTCTAACGGTCAAGCAGAGAGGGCCAATCAGACGATTGGTCGCATACTACGCAGCCTTTCTTTCAGAAACCCTGCGTCTTGGGCAGAACAGCTCCCCTGGGCAGAATACGCTCACAATTCGCTTCCTTCGTCTGCTACCGGGTTATCTCCGTTTCAGAGTAGTCTGGGTTACCAGCCTCCTCTGTTCTCATCCCAGCTTGCCGAGTCCAGCGTTCCCTCCGCTCAAGCGTTTGTCCAACGTTGTGAGCGCACCTGGAGGAGGGTGAGGTCTGCACTTTGCCGTTACAGGGCACAGACGGTGAGAGCCGCCAATAAACGCAGGATTAAGAGTCCAAGGTATTGTTGCGGCCAGAGAGTGTGGCTTTCCACTCGCAACCTTCCTCTTACGACAGCTTCTCGTAAGTTGACTCCGCGGTTCATTGGTCCGTTCCGTGTCTCCCAGGTCGTCAATCCTGTCGCTGTGCGACTGCTTCTTCCGCGACATCTTCGTCGCGTCCATCCTGTCTTCCATGTCTCCTGTGTTAAGCCCTTTCTTCGCACCCCCGTTCGTCTTCCCTCCCCCCTCCCGTCCTTGTCGAGCGCACCTATTTACAAGGTACATAAGATCATGGACATGCGTTCTCGGGGACGGGGTCACCAATACTTAGTGGATTGGGAGGGTTACGGTCCTGAGGAGAGGAGTTGGGTTCCGTCTCGGGACGTGCTGGACCGTTCACTCATCGATGATTTCCTCCGTTGCCACCAGGATTCCTCCTCGAGTGCGCCAGGAGGCGCTCGGTGAGTGGGGGGGGGTACTGTCATGTTTGTCATTTATTATCATGTCTTGTCCCTGTGCTCCCCATTCTATTCGAATCCCTCTGCTGGTCTTATTTGGTTCTTTCCCTCCTTCTATCCCTCTCTCTCCCCCTCCCTCTCTCACTCTCTCGCTCTCTCTTCTCTCTATCGTTCCGTTCCTGCTCCCAGCTGTTCCTATTCCCCTAATCATCATTTAGTCTTCCCACACCTGTTCCCGATCCTTTCCCCTGATTAGAGTCCCTATTTATTCCTTTGTGTTCCGTTCCTGTCCCGTCGGTTCCTTGTTTAGTATTCACCATGCTGTGATTGCGTTTCGCCCTGTCCTGTCGTGTTTTTGCTGTGATTGTGTATCGCCCTGTCCTGTCGTGTTTTTTTGCCTTCATCAGATGCTGCGTGTGAGCAGGTGTCTCTGTCAACTACGGCCTGCGCCTACCCGAAGCGACCTGCAGTCTGTGGCCGCTTCTCCAGTTATTCCCCTCTACAGACTAGAGGATTTTTGTTATTCCCTGTTTGGACTTAAATAAACTCTGTTTCTGTTAAGTCGCTTTTGGGTCCTCTTTCACCTGCATGACAGGTACACCTCCAATTGACTTAAATGATGTCAATTAGCCTATCAGAAGCTTCTAACTCCATGACATAATTTTCTGGAATTTTCCAAGCTGTTTAAACGCGCAGTCAACTTAGTCTATGTAAACTTCTGACCCACTGAATTTGTGATACAGTGAATTATAAGTGAAAAAATATGTCTGTATACAATTGTTAGAAAAATTATAGTTTGGTAAACGATGTAAGACACTTGTATTTTCATGAATGTTTAATATTACGATTCCGTATTTTGAATTGGGCGAACCTTCCAGAAGGACAACCATCTCTGCAGCACTCCACCAATCAGACCTTTATGGGAGAGTGGAATCCACTCCCCAGTAACAGGCAAATGACAGCCTGCTTGGAGTTGGCCAAAAGGCACCTAAAGGACTCCCAGACCATTAGAAACAAGATTCTCTCGTCTGATGAAACCAAGATTGAACACTTTTGCATGAATGCCAAGTGTCATGTCTGGAGGAAACCTGTCACCATCCCTACGGTGAAGCATGGTGGTGGAAGCGTTATGCTGTGGGGATGTTTTTCAGCTACAGGGACTGTTAGACTAGTCAGGATTGAGGCAAAGTACAGAGAGATGAAAACCTGCTCCAAAGTGCTCAGGACCTCAGACTGGGGTGAAGGTTCACCTTCCAACAGGACAACAACCCGAAGCACACAGCCAAGACAATGCGGGAGTGGCTTTGGCACAAGTCTCTGAATGTCCTTGAGTGGCCCAGCCAGAGCCCAGACTTGAACCTGATCGAACATCTCTGGAGAGGCCTGAAAATAGCTGTGCAGCAATGCTCCCCATCCACCCTGACAGATCTTGAGAGAATCTGCAGAGAAGAATGGGATTATCTCCACAAATACAGGTGTGCCAAGCTTGCAGCATCATACCCAAGAAGACTCGAGGCTGTCATCATTGACAAAGGTGCTTCAAGAAAGTACTGAGTAAAGTGTCTAAAAGGTCTTAGGTATAGATGGTTTAAAAAAAAGTTTTATAAATGTAAAAAAAAAAAAACTGTATTTGCTTTGTCATTATGGGGAATTGTGTGTAGATTGATGAGAAAAAAACAACAATGTAATGTGTCACATCTGCCCCTGCCACGCCCTCTAGCGCTCATCGTGTGCCTCAACCTGCCTCCACTTCCACAGTGCTCTCTCCCTCTCCCTTTCTGTGTGTGTATGTGTGTTTGTGTGGGCGGGGACAGGTGTGCTGGAGTCAGAGCAGATCCCCACCAGCTGCAATCTGTTCCATAATCAAGACCTCTACAAATACTCAGTCCTGCCACTTCCACACTGCCAGATCATAATCTCTGCTCAGTCAGTCCATGTTTCGAGCCGTTTGTTCCTGTTGTCCCTGTTTTCCCTTGCCTGACGCTGTTTTCCTCTCTGCTACACTTCTGCCCGCTCTAATTCTGATCCCTGTCTCCAGTCCGATTTCAGTCCTGCTACTCTGTGCTGGATTCCCCACTCTACGCTCCCTTGGATTTTCCTCCGGACCTGCTTACCCTGTCCCAGCACCTCTCGCTCCAGCCTCAGCCTCTGCACATGGTTACCGGCAAGCTGTTTTTCGGTCTCTGGGTCCCAGCATTGATGCACCTGTACTGTCTATGCATTCTAGATGGTATCAGGTTGAACAGCTCCTCCGCTCTCTCCACTGGCTTCCAGTTGAAGCTCGCATCCGCTACAAGACCATGGTGCTTGCCTACGGAGCTGTGAGGGGAACGGCACCTCAGTACCTCCAGGCTCTGATCAGGCCCTACACCCAAATAAGGGCACTGCGTTCATCCACCTCTGGCCTGCTCGCCTCCCTACCACTGAGGAAGTACAGTTCCCGCTCAGCCCAGTCAAAACTGTTCGCTGCTCTGGCTCCCCAATGGTGGAACAAACTCCCTCACGACGCCAGGACAGCGGAGTCAATCACCACCTTCCGGAGACACCTGAAACCCCACCTCTTTAAGGAATACTTAGGATAGGATAAAGTAATCCTTCTCACCCCCCTTAAAATATTTAGATGCACTATTGTAAAGTGGCTGTTCCACTGGATGTCATAAGGTGAATGCACCAATTTGTAATTCGCTCTGGATAAGAGCGTCTGCTAAATGACTTAAATGTAAATGTAAATGTAACAGTCCCTGGCTCGGGTGGCTGAGGTCCTTCATGATCTTCTTGGCCTTGCTGTGACACCAGGTGCTGTAGATGTCCTGGAGGGCAGGCAGGGTGACCCCGGTGTTGTGATGGGCTGACCGCACCACCCCCTGGAGAGCCCTGCTCTTGCAGACAGTGCAATTGCCATACCAGGCTGTGATACAGCTCGGCAGGATGCTCTAAATTGTGCATCTGTAGTTTGTGAGGGTCTTAGGGGCCAAGACAAATTTCTTCAGCCTCCTGAGATATAAGAGGCGCTGTTGCTCCTTCCTCACCACACTTTCTGTGTGAAGGGACCATTTCAGGTTGTTAGTGATGTTCACACAGAGGAACTTTCAGCTTTTCACCCTCTCCACTGAGGCCCCGTCGATGTGGATGGTGGCGTGCACTCTCTACTGTCTCCTGAAATCTATGATCAGCACCTACGTTTTGTTGACGTTGAGGGAGAGGTTATTTTATTGGCACCACACCACCAGGGCCCTCACCTCTTCCATGTAGGCCATCTCATCGTTGTTGGTAATCATGTCTACTGTCACAGTTGTGTCATCAGCAAATTTGACGATTGAGTTGGAGACGTGAGTGGCCACGCAGTCATGGGTGAACAGGGAGTATTTTTATTTAAAAAATGTGTTTTGCCAGGCAAGTCCGTTATTAAGAACAAATGCTTATTTTCAATGACGGCCTAGAAACAGTGGGTTAACTGCCTTGTTCAGGGGCAGAATGAGAGATTTTTACCTTGTCAGCTCGTGGATTCGATCTTGCAACCTTTCAGTTACTAGTCCAACTCTCTAACCACTAGGCTACCTGCTGCCCATGCCGCCCCAGCTACCTGCCGCTCCAGTATAGTAGGGGACTGAGCAAGAACCCTTGTTGGGCCCCCGTGTTGAAGACCAGCGTGGTGGAGGTATTATTGCCTACCTTCACCACCTGAGAGAGAGTGTGTGTGTGGGTAAGAGTGAGCTGGCATCATGCATGATTGTTTGTGGTGTGAGTGTGTGCTTTCCCGGTGCGTGATGCATCATGCATGGCACTGTGTGTGTGTGTGTGTGTGTGTGTGTGTGTGTGTGTGTGTGTGTGTGTGTGTGTGTGTGTGTGTGTGTGTGTGTGTGTGTGTGTGTGTGTGTGTGTGTGTGTGTGTGTGTGTGTGTGTGTGTGTGTGTGTGTGTGTGTGTGTGTTATTATAGAGCAGTAAAACAATTATGGATGGTAAAACCTTGAATCTTTTTTAACAACATGGAAAAACCAATCGGATTGTCTTTGAATATACGGCAAGGTAGACCTTTATAAATTAGAATATTAAACAACTGCATGGGGGTAATCGAAACGTAGATATTTAGATTTTAAATCTTAACGTTATAGTTATAGAAAACAAACAGAGAAATAGACACCACTTTGTTTCACAGATATTTGGTATGTCGATGGCTCATGTACTTGATCAATATGTCCAGGTGCAGTCATGTCCAGAGGGGAGAAAAATATAGTTTTAAAAGCCTTTATCATAATGGTGTTTGTACAGAAAAAGAGAAAATGAAATACACCACTGGGTTTCATGAAATAGTGCACTACTTTTGACGAGGGGCCACAGGGCACAATGTAGGGAATTAGGGTGCCATTTGTGATGCTGACTGGGCCTTCATCAATAAGCCAGTAGACTCCCCTTCACTTGTTTAGCTCCTCTATTTTTTGTGCTCTAAATTAATATCAAAGTCACACACTGATTTCCAGGACGGAACACACACATACACACAGGAACCCAATCTATCTTTCATACAGAGTTGATATGGCCAGAAATAATATAATTTATTTTGCCAACCCACATTAATATGCTGTTGTCATACAAAACACGATTATTGTATAATTCCTTTCCTATTTGATGCATAATCACCATCGTAATGTAACAATGATTAAATAAAGAATTCCATATACCCCCCCCCCCCCCCTGGTGACAGTTCCCCTATTAATAACGTGTCAGAATCAGACCTATCTAATGAATATTAAGAGTGGTGGCAGTGTGGGGGGCCTGCATCCCTCCCTCCCTGCTCCCAGCCCATCTCTCTCAGGTGGTCATGGAGAATATTAAAAGGCCTGGTTTCCATTATAAAGGAAGGAACCTCAGTCAGTGTGGTTAATTCCCCCATCTGGTGATGAGGTGCGGCGCCTACTAACTCTGAGTTGAGTCACACCCCTATATGTTATCTCTCTCTATCACAATCCCAGCTGTCTTTTCTCTCTTTCTCTCTGTCAGACTTCTCTCTCTTTCTCTCTCTTTATCCTTTCTCTGTTATGATCTGTCTCCCTGTTTCTCTCTCTCTCTCTCTCCTCCCCTGCCCATCTTCTCTCTCACCTCCTCTCTCTGTGGAGTAGGGGTTTGGAGCGTGTGTCAGTCTGTTTCTCTGAGACCAGGCTTTGGATTAGGAAGCATGTTCAACACCTTGTACCTCAATCTGTCGTCGGGTTCTGTGGCTGAGTGCTGTTGAAAAAAGGCACACAAACCCTGACAGTTTGAAACACACACAGGCCCTGACAGGCTGGTCCAACAAAAGATGTGGAAAGTAAGAGGAGATGGAGTTTGAGAATGTTGGAGTATATTCTCACGGGGTTCTGATTGGCTGAGTCAGAGATGGAGATTTTACAGTGCGAGATAATTCTTTAAGATTGCAACATTAGATAGGCAAAGTATTAAATAAAGGATAGCTGAATAGAATTTTGAAGAAGGGCTGTCTCATTCTCTCTCTGTCACACACACACACCGGCATATATTATATTCAGCCAGTTTGACAAGTGCAGTAGTAAAAGTGATCTTGTCAGAAAGGTGACAACTTAATTCGTACCCTTAGTGTTCCTACAACTTCTACAGATACTAATAGCATAGTGCGCTTGAATACATCTAGAGACTAACACGAAAAAGTTTCAAACATACAATAGCTCTCCAGGGTTGGAGACCTGGATCTATATATAAACTATCAGAGTGGAAACTAACCTTTGCTGGCTGTGAGATGAACAGAGGAACAGAGGAGGTAGAGATACGCCGTGGAATCTCCACATAACCCTGAAATCTCCAGGGCCGCAAGCCATGTCAGAAAGCGTAGAGACAAGGACGCGTGGACATATTTTAAAACCAAATCAATTTGCATGGAGTCTAAATTACGTCAGTCAGTGAAATATATTCAAATCTGACCCGGAAAACTTCAACTCTGGATTACCAGTGAGATTTTGAACTCTCTTCAGAACCATCTGTCAGTAGAAGTTCTGGTGTACACTCTAAGAAAATAAGGGTTCCAAAAGGGTTCTTTGGCTGTCTCCATAGGAGAACCCTTTTTGGTTCCACAAACTCTGTGGAAAGGGTTCTACATGGAACCCAAAATGGTTCTACCTGGAACCACAACACTTTTACCTGGAAACAAAAGGGTTCTTCAAATGGTTCTCCTATGGGGACAGCCAGAGAACCCTTTCAGGTTCAAATTGCACCTTTTTTTGTAAGAGTGTAGGACACACGGACACACACACACACACACACACACACACACACACACACACACACACACACACACACACACACACACACACACACACACACACACACACACACACACACACACACACACACACACACACACACACACACACACACACACACACACACACACACACACACACACACACACACACACACACACACACACACACACACGTGAGTAGTCCTGACAAGCTAATGACAATCCTATTAAACAATGACACATGGTGGGTGGTGTGTGGTGTTGAAACATGACAGGAGTCACCTTACTCACCCACAAGACAGTTGTTCACAGCTATCTAGTTTGATGTCATATCATGCACCTTTGACAGATTCAACACAATATCCCTTTCACCCTATTTCACATATTCACATTTCGGATCCGTTTTTCTTGTACATCGCTCACTTTTTATTTATTGAACATTACACCCCCATACTGTCACTGTATGTACTGAGATCATTTTCCCAAAAGGCCTAAAAATAACAGGGTTTCAGAGGGGAAAAAACTACAAACTGAAAGAACTGTCTCTGCTTTGAGTGAGCCAGTACAGGGGAACAAACCCAACAACCTTGAAGTGTTACCTGCAGTACACCATGAGAGAAAGTTACATCACATGAAAGGACTGATCCATTGTCACTGTCAATATCTGAAACAGTGGAGAAAGAAAACTCCTGCACATAATTTCAGATATTGACAGGAAAATATACTCCATATTATAGTGTTTTGGTTTGCTTTCTACTCTCAGACAGGGTTATGCATAGAGATGAAACTACCCTCCCTCCCTCACTCTATGTCCTGGTGAGAAGGGCCACTCAGGCCCACACCACCAGAACCAGCACCAGAGCCCTGTGGCTTCCATGCCATTGATATTCCTGTGAGGGCTCAGCAAAGTAATGCCTCTCATTTGTACCTAAGGCACAGAATAAGTGGCAGTCTTTACCCTGACAATCTGGCTTTTTGACTTCAAAGGGCTGTGTGGAGAAAGATCCTATTATTCTGCCACTGCACAAATCATTAGACTCCAAATCTCAGATGCGGCCATTGAGGAAAGTGAGTGGTGAATTAATATAGAGCCGCTGTAGCTGTACCAGAACTCTGCTGATGTGTGTCCCTAATCCTGATGTGGTTGTTGGGGGGAGCGGTGGGTGGTAGTGTGTGTGTGTGTTTGTTTGTGTGTGTGTGGGAGAGGGGGTTAGTGGCCATTGGTGAGTGTTAGTGTCACATGTACTCTATGTGCAGGGCTATTAAATATGTAGATAATGTCTATATCTGCCTCACTTCAGGACCATGGACAAGGACACGAGGTACACACAAAGCCGTAAATTGTGATTTATGCAATGGTTATTCTTTTGTTGGTGAATCCCTGCACTCGTGGGAGTAGTTATCAGAACCCTGTACTCTCCACAACCACCCAGCAGAGTTGTAGCACCAAATCACACCTGAGCACCACAGATCAGCAAATACACATTAATAAGCCTAAGGATCAAAATACTTTTGTTTCTGTAGTCAATTACTCGAGCGAAAGACCAAACTTTAAATTATTTTCATGAAAATATAACAACTCTTAACCAAACCGTTTTAAATGCCTAACTTCATAGTTGTTATGCGTCAGGCGAGTCCTGCAATCTCGTAAGGATTTCCGCCCAGGGATGAGTCATCCATGAAATATTAATGGAGGTAGGAGACACACACAACATGTTTTATGAATGGGAAGTAGATGTGTCATTAGTAGGGGCCAGGAGTTTTTCCAGACCATGTGACCCAATCGGGAAAAACTCTGGAGCTCTAGTAAATATTTTCTGGCTGTAGTCATAGACTACATAGGGTATAACAGGGCTCAGAGTTGTTCATGGTCAGGTCACAGGGTTAGGAAATACGCCTGACTCTAGCCCAGAGAGTTGGACTAGGTGCAAGCCAAATACGGTAAAAATAAGAGTGCCAGTACCAAAGATTTCAGTATTCCGTTTTTTTCAGTATTTCAACCTGAGGGGGAGAACGTTTCACCTTGTTGTTTTACATACATGTCAGGAACTCCACTTAGCGCTAATCGCTTCTCCAGGCCACTGAGAAACCCACCCATAAAACGTTTTAAAAAATGTATACCAAACACCATCCACTTCGATCTCCAATGCCAACTCTCCACACACCTTCCCACTGATAAGTGCACACATGCATCATAAAACCAAACAGAACAGGAAAGCCATATAAATCATGTAGGGGAACAGACTCTGAGTGCTGTCGTAATTCATGTAATGCTTTCTGTTTCATATACTGTACCAGTCACTCCAGCCATTGCTCTCTGGCCTTGCCATACCTGTCTCTGAACTCTCTTTAAGTGCATGTGTTATTTGACAATCGACTGGTGTAAAAGCCTTACATAAATAAATGCATTGATTCTAAACTGATTCCCACTCTGTCCGGAGCACAAATGTCAGTGTTCGACAAACTACGTCAGTCTTAAGTGTGTGTTAGGCTTGTACAGTTGTAAAGTATAATGTTGGACAATTGTTGTGGTATGAATCATTTTTATTTGATCCAAGATATTTTCTCATCTGTCATTATTGAAAACGCTTCTGCTTTGGCAATACTTACAATGTCTTGCCCATATAGATGTATTGATATAAATGTGATATTTTGCTTAAACAGGTTGCCTAAAAAACATTTCTAAGTGAAGAAAGTCACATTAGTCATCTGGCTCAATTACAATTTCTGTACAGCCCAACTCATTTTCGATTAGCACAGCTTGACTCAATGCTATTGTGCCTTATTTATTAGTTGGCTGAAAAGCTGAAAGTTTTTTGGGTTCCTGTCCACAATTCATGTATGCAAATTCATAAACGATATTGCCTCTCCTCTCTAAGTCTCGCTGTGAGTGAGATTGTTGGTAAATTGTTTTGCTGATGGAATATGGGTAGGTGAAAGGGAGCAAAAGAACGCATCAGAGCCTGGGATCTCCCCTTTGGAGCGTCTCGTTTCTGGGTTGGTGCTATCTGATCACAGCCCCTTCCATTCCTTCCACTTCAGCGACCCATCCTCATAACATAACAGAAGGAGACAAGAGAGCTCCAAACTCCAACCACTTTCCCATTATGCAAACTATTTCCCCTAACAAAAACCATGCTTGGTGCCCATCAATTCAGTTAGACCTGCAGTTTGAATGCATCCATTTTTTTTCTCCTCCTCCCTCCCCCTTCTCCTTCATCCCTCCATACTTCTGAAAATAGGGTATATTTCTTATGCAGAGCATTGGTGTGTTGGCATTCTAGCAGGTGGGGAACAGAAAAGGCTCCTACTCACTCAATAAATGCATATAACACCCCTCTTTGAAGAGGCTGCCCCTTTCTGTGGCGAGAAATCTAATTATACAAATGTATGGGGAATACCGTCCATAAGGGTGTAAAAAAAACAAGTTACACTTCTATAGCCCCGGGTTGTTTAAATGGGTGGTTTAGGACACTGCCATTGCATGTGCATATAAGGTTATAAATAAACACTAAGATACATATTCCATGAACTCTTTAAAAGCCCTGAAGCGAGGAGAGGCCCTACCAAAAAGAAAACCCATCGCTTAATCCTTCTCTTTTCTGGAAAATTCTCTTAGAGTAATACCATCAAACACATCCGCATCGCGGGTTAAATCCAAGGGAAAATAATCGCTCCATAAGACTGGACAAACTGAGAACTACTGAGATGGGTTATTTCATTTGACTCTTTGATGTTATGAGCTCGACTAGAGAACAAGTGAGATCACAATATTTAACCTGTACATTATGTACAGTGTGGTTCATTGGTACATGATCAATGTACTCCATAATGATATACTTTATGAGGTCGAAGTTCTCCACCTATATGTTATTGAAAGCGGTCCATCGTTACGTTATCGAATCATGTTTGAAAATGTATAACAATCAATGTACCTGTACATACTACAAACCATAGATTAAATACATCGCTCCCTATGTTTGAAACATAAACCATAACCTCACATATCCCAATACACAATATCTAAGTAACATGTTGCCAGCAGGGACTACAGTACAATTGCCATTGAGTTGTTGGTCAGTCAGTGGGCATGTTAAGTGGGTGAAGCCATTTTGTTTTCCAGTGTTGAGTCAGCTAAGGACAAGCTAGCTTTGTTCCATTGCAACATCAGAATCTGGCCTCCAAAGCAGAACATCAACAGGCTTCTCATCAATAGAAAATGATGTCTCTTTGTGTGCCTGTGCCCACACTCTTTTTACTGAGCTGGCCTCCATTTCATAAAACGATCAATACTATAGAACAGTTTCTGAAAAATCCAAGCTGATTTTAACTCGTCACTGTCCAGTAGAAATGTGCTGAGAAAACATACTGAACTCTATAGGCTCTGCGGCAATCGTACACACACACACACACACACACACACACACACACACACACACACACACACACACACACACACACACACACACACACACACACACACACACACACACACACACACACACACACACACACACACACACACACACACACACACACACACACACACACACACACACACACACACACACACTTGCTTAATCAATTATACACGCCTGCAGCATGTCTCGCTAACTCATACACAAACATGGGTTTTATTGACGGACTCAATCTGTCACTGATCCTCACGTAGGTGCATCCTCCAGGTTGTTAAGAACACTGGTATGCAGTAGGTTGATCACAGCAGATGAGATGAACAATCTGCATAAAAATACAAATAAAAACAAGATGAAGAGCCTTTCTCAATGAGAGTTTGTTCCTTTTCTACTATTTCCTGTGATTCACCAGAGAAGAATCAAATCAAAATCAAATCAAATGTATTTATATAGGCCTTCGTCCATCAGCTGATATCTCAAAGTGCTGTACAGAAACCCATCCTAAAACCCCAAACAGCAAGCAATGCAGGTGTAGAAGCACGGTGGCTAGGAAAAACTCCCTAGAAAGGCCAAAACCTAGGAAGAAACCTAGAGAGGAACCAGGCTATGTGGGGTGGCCAGTCCTCTTCTGGCTGTGCCGGGTGCAGATTATAACAGAACATGGCCAAGATGTTCAAATGTTCATAAATGACCAGCATGGTCCAATAATAATAAGGTAGAACAGTTGAAACTGGAGCAGCAGCACGGCCAGGTGGACTGGGTACAGCAAGGAGTCATCATGTCAGGTAGTCCTGAGGCATGGTCCTAGGGCTCAGGTCCTCTGAGAGAGAGAAAGAATGAGAGATAGAGAGAATTAGAGAGAGCACACTTAAATTCACACAGGACACCGAATAGGACAGGAGAAGTATTCCAGATATAACAAACTGACCCTAGCCCCCCAACACATAAACTACTGCAGCATAAATACTGGAGGCTGAGACAGGAGGGGTCAGGAGACACTGTGGCCCCATCCGAGGACACCCCCGGACAGGGCCAAACAGGAAGGATATAACCCCACCCACTTTGCCAAAGCACAGCCCCCACACCACTAGAGGGGGGTGGCACCAACCCAGACAGGAAGATCACATCAGTGACTCAACCCACTCAAGTGACGCACCGCTCCCAGGGACGGTATGAAAGAGCCTCAGTAAGCCAGTGACTCAGCCCCTGTAATAGGGTTAGAGGCAGAGAATCCCAGGAGAAAGAGGAGCATCATATAGAGTATGATTACAGTATGACAGATGTCTAATGACATGCTAAGCACCCTCATGGAGCGCCAAGCGCGGCATGGTGTTTAAACATCTGAGCCCCGGGAACGTACACCTGCTATTGTCCCATTATCTATTGACTATGATGTCACTGTCAGTCACAGGGTTTACAGATGACAGACCAAATATCGGCGTGATATTTAACATTCATCATGATGAAGTCTTCAGTATTCAAAGTCACAATAGCAGAGTGCACTCTTCTGATGAGAATATAATCTGTGACAATGTGATTTGCATTGCCAACTGAGTCGTACATTAAAAGCAAAGCAAAGTGTAAGTCAATGAGGATCCAGGATCAACACAGTTCAATGACAATCCAAGATCAACATACTGTAGCTAAATGTTGATCCTGGATCAACACAACTAAATAAAAATCCTGGATCAACACAACCAAATGACGATCCAGAATAGTTTTAAATCAGTTCCAGATTTACATTCCTTTTGGTTGTTCTATGAATTTCAAGGGGTCTCTAAAAATAAAACTAATTTTGACAGAAAGCAATCTTGACGGCAATATGATATATTAATTATTCAATTACTTTTCGATAGATGATCGCTTCGACTAAATTTCCCCAGTTTCTCCCCACAGCTTATCTTATGCATGCCAAAAAGGAGGTGTTGATGGATGAGGTGTAACTCAAACAGGAGGTGTTGCTCAATGACGTCGCCTCAGATTCACTACATTGATACGAATCAACAAACAGGGCAACTGAAGGTAACAAGCAGCGTATCTGGTAGATAGCAGCCCGTATGGCAATGATATTAGTCAGAAACATTTATTCTCGTGTCAAAATTGACTACAAAGTGTAAATAGGATAATTTTCATCATAAAATAAGTCTCGTCCAAAACAGAGATTTGTAAGTGAGTTCGTCATGACTTACTTGAGGGTTGGGTTTTGATTTTGACAATGCCCGCTTGCCCACTAACACAGGAAACACAGCTGCGCCGATTGTGCTCAGATCAGACTTTCTTTACATAAGACAATAGGTAGTGCATTTTTTTATTTGAGAAAATGTGCACCAAACACCTTAGCTACAACTAAAACCTCCTCGACAAAATGTCAAAATTAATTACAGATTTCTTGAGTTATTGCTGACTATTTTGAGGAAGTGATACTGGCTTTGTTCCTATGGTGTCTCATGGTGGGCAAAGATTAATAATGTCACATCGAACCATACCCCCAAGACTGAAATCACATTTTTCTTAATGCGCAACAAAACATCATTTTGATGTCTCACAGTGAGATTTGCTCAGAATCACAAAAGTTTGAATAACCAATTAAACGTCTGACGGAGACAGACAGGTCGTGTGGCGAATGAGGTGAGGACCTCACTTCTTAACAAGGAGTCACTCTCCTGCACTCCGGTCATTTTTGCTTGTCTTCCTTGCGAAGAGCAACACCTTTTTTTGTATATATCATATTTAGAAGATGGGGAGCTCTGATCTCCGGAATTAAGAAAAATAATAATAATAATTCATGACAGAACATTAGCATGCAGAGGGAGAAAGTATGTGGAGCGAGACTGAGAGGAAGGGCACAGACAGTCGGCCGAGCCGGGGCTCAAAACCACGTCGCAAGGGGGAATATGTGGCCTAGACTGCTACAACAGACTGCGGCACACAAAGAGCACTACTCTAATGTTCTCCTCAGCACGACTTGATCCCTGTTTCCTGTTTTCTTGTTCTCAGGTGTGCCGCTAACTGAAAGAAAAGTTTTTGCTTTGTGTAGAAATGTGTTATTTTGCTTTTCCTACTCTTTGTCTCCTGTGGTAGCTAGTGTCACACGGCTAGCTACTGAGACCTGGCTTGCTCTCGCCGCAAGGCTTAGCTAACCGGGCTAACTCGATACAAGGCCAGCTATACCACCGAACAGCTTTTTTACCTGGAAAGGTAGAATTGCTAGCTTTCTCTCTCATTTAGAACAACCCACTTCACTTCGTGCCATGTTGATTAGACTGACCATCCTAGCTTCACAGCTTATCGGTCGAGAGACACACTATTGTTCAACGAAAGACTAGCAAAGTACTCGCATTCTTAGGCTAGTATTGTGCTAAGTAGCTAGGCTTTTAGGGACCGTAACAAACAGTGTCGGAACTGGCACCAGGAGAAAAATGGGGAAGGGCCAAGATTTTTCCATTTCAGTCAGGGGGAAGATTACGTCTAGTCCAGGGGAAGGTCATGTAGTTTGTATGTGATGAAATTTCAGTATTTCTCAGTGTTTGAGAATTTGTTTCTTATTACACCTCAATGTGTGCTCAATGCTGCCCCTCATCCCAGATTATCTATTGGGCATGCAATAACAAGTGCGCCTATTGTGGTCCCAATCATATGATCCATAGCCTATACTATAGGCCATTGGCCTAGGATATGAAGTGCCTACTCAGAGAAGCATAGGGCAAAGCTATATTTCCGAGAAAATGTACATCTTTCCTGAGGTTTGGTGTAAGTTAAACTAGGCTATATTGCATTAGCCTAAACACTGTATGGATAGGCTATCCCATGAGTCCTGGCTTGCCCAGCGCATGCTGATGTAAACCCTTTGTGTTGCCTAACCAATGGCTGTGCTTGTACGGTGACACGTCAGGAGGCGAGTCAAAGGCTTTTATCCCCAAAATCTATATCTGTGCATGCGGACGAGGCTACTGATGTCCTGTTCAGTTTGAGAGGGAAAGTGAGAAGATGAGACGGAGCACTGGAGGTACATTTTGATAGCTTGCTACTGCTATAATTGATTTTTCGTTGTGCATGATGAAGCTTTTTATTAGAATTATTGACCTCACAATACGCCAGATTTGTAAAATGTATGTAACATACATTACTTTGAAGCGGGAGCCATGGCACAATCAATCTGAGATCAATCAGAGACTGTGCATGTGTGCTGAAAATAGGCTAATTCGAAAAGGCCAAATGAATTTAAACTGTTTAATATTCGTTTAACTTTACTGACAACAAGAGGGCTTTGTGTTGGAGCCTATTTCTTCCTAACAGTTTGACATACAGAATTATAGGCTTCAGTTGAAGTCCGAAGTTTACCTACAGCTTAGCCAACTACATTTATACTCAGTTTTTCACAATTCCATAAATTTAATCATAGTAAAAATGTCCTGTCAGTTAGGATGACCACTTTATTTTAAGAATATGAAATGTCAGAATAATAGTAGAGATAATTATTTATTTCAGCTTTTATTTCTTTCATCACATTCCCAGTGGGTCAGAAGTTTACATACACTCAATTAGTATTTGGTAACATTGCCTTTAAATTGTTTAACTTGGGTCACATGTTTTGGGTAGCCTTCCACAAGCTTCCCATAATAGGTTGGGTGAATTTTGGCCCATTCCTCCTGACAGAGCTGGTGTAACTGAGTCAGGTTTGTAGGCCTCCTTGCTCGCACATGCTTTTCAGTTCTGCCCACAAATTGTATATAGGATTGAGGTCGGGGCTTTGTGATGGCCACTCCAATACCTTGACTTTGTTGTCCTTAAGCCATTTTGCCACAACTTTGGAAGTATGCTTGGGGTCATTGTCCATTTGGAAGACCCACTTGCAACCAAGCTTTAACTTCTTGACTGATGTCTTGGATGTTGCTTCAATATATCCACGTAATTTTCTTTCCTAATTTCTTTCCTCATGATGCCATCTATTTTGTGAAGTGCACTAGTCCGTCCTGAAGCAAATCACACCCACAACATGATGCTGCCACCCCCGTGCGGTTTGGGAGCAGTGGCTTCTTCCTTGCTGAGCGGCCTTTCAGGTTATGTCGATATAGGATACTTTTGTACCTGTGTCCTCCAGCATCTTCACAAGGTCCTTTGCTGTTGTTCTGGGATTGATTTGCACTTTTCACACCAAAGTACATCCTTCTCTAGAAGACAGAACACGTCTCCTTCCTGAGCGGCATGACATCTGCGTGGTCCCATGGTGTTTATACTTGCGTACTATTGTTGTACAGATGAACGCGTTTGGAAATTGCTCCCAATTGCTCGCAATGATGTGTGGTAGTCTATATCTTTTTCTGAGGTCTTGGCTGATTTCTGTAGATTTTGCCATGATGTCAAGCAAAGAGGCACTGAGTTTGAAGGTAGGCCTTGAAATACATCCACAGGTACACCTCAAATTGACTCAAATGATGTCATTTAGCCTATCAGAAGCTCCTAAAGCCATTACATCATTTTCTGGAATTTTCCAAGCTGTTTAAAGGCACAGTCAAGTTAGTGTATGTAAACTTCTGACCCACTGGAATTGTGGATACAGTGAATTATAAGTTAAATAATCTGTCTGTAAACAATTGTTGGAAAAATTACTTGTGTCAGTAGATGTCCTAACCGACTTGCCAAAACTATAGTTTGATAACAAGACATTTGTGTAGTGGTTGAAAAACGACGTGTATATAATGTGTATATAAACCTCCGACTTCAACTGCATATTTGAAAAGATGTGAAATCTCCCTCTATAATATGATCAGGAATACCTACTGTACAATGATTGTCAGGTAAAAAAAACAGTGGGCTCTATTGGTGATCACTCTCACCTTCTGTAGAC
The DNA here is from genome assembly GCF_021184085.1 of Oncorhynchus gorbuscha. Classification (NCBI taxonomy): domain Eukaryota; kingdom Metazoa; phylum Chordata; class Actinopteri; order Salmoniformes; family Salmonidae; genus Oncorhynchus; species Oncorhynchus gorbuscha. The sequence goes on from NC_060184.1 coordinate 37,773,752, forward strand.
AAGGTCAGACTTTGGAGAAAGCTGTTTTCAATCCAACTTTATTCTGAGTGCATTTCACCCAAAAGACGCAACATCACTTGACAGAAATAGAGGTAAGAAAACAAAGGGAAAATGTTTTCATGACATTGACAGCCACATTCTCACACTAGAAGAGGCTCTAAGAACATGTCTCTCACAGAGAAGAAGAAGAAAATCATCCTTTCTCTGGGACGACCATACTAACGAATACTGGTGATGCATAGATCGATGGGTTGTTAATTCATGTCGTTACTTCACTTTGATATAATACTTTTCAAAGTGTTCTGATTCACTCACTCGGTCAACTCTCTGTCTGCCTACGAAGGAGAGCTGGTGGATGTGAGGGACTGTGGTCGTTTCATGGCGACAAAACAACTTCTGCTTTAGGTGTGATGTCTAGCCATTTCAGCTGTCTGTCCAGGGAGAGGCAGTCTGATGTCTCTGGTACTCTATGGTTTCTCAGATGACTGGCTGGCTCAAGGATGGTTGCCTTTTGTTTGTGATGGACGTGGGCGGGGATGTGAAACAGCTGTAAGGGCTCTGGGTTCTCCATCTGTCTCTGCTGATTTACTGTGGGATTGTGCAGCCAGTTCTGGAAGGACGGACATGTACACATTGAATAACCCAGGAAACACCGCATTTGAGGGTTTTTACAGTGAGTGTTTCTAGTTCAAGACATCAATGGGTTCTGCAATGCTGGTTCTGGTTTTCGAGTCCAATAGGTTCGACAGTGAAGGTTCTAGGGTACCAACGGGTTCTTCCATGATGAGGGTTCTCGTGCTAGAGTTCACTAGACAGGGGCCGTTTCTGTGAAAACTCTGTGGCATGCAAAGCATAGGCTTCTGGAAAAATTATTTGTGACAATAAAAGCTCTCCACAAGCAAGCCACAATGATGCGCATCAAGCAATAATACATTTTATACATGTTAAGCAATGATGCAGTCTGAATGAATTATGCATTTTAGAGACTAGCAAAGCTCAATTCATTGTTTCTCATGCAACAGCGAGTAATGGGAAAAAAATACTGTTTTTAACAAGGCAGAGGGTATGATTGTCCTCAAACAGCCTTGAACAGTACGACAACAAAACATGGATTTGTTGCTGAACTTTGGATCTGATTGAAAATCGCAGAAATGTTCTGAAAACCCCTGTGATTGTTTCATCTGTATTGATCTGATTTGCAGCAAGATTCTTTGGATAATTAAGTTTGTGTTTGTCTGTTTGTGAGTGTGTTTGCGCATGTGTGCTTTCAATTCTGTAGTGCCAGCGTGTTTGTGTGCGTGTGTGTGTGTGTGCACCTTCGCATTCATGCAGCAGGCGCGATGTTCACGCAGAAATACACTCTTACATAATGAGATGGATACAGAGTGGCTCATAATGAGTTAGCTGTGTGTGTGAGTGTGTGTGTGTGTATGTGTGCGTGTATGTGTATGTGGCGTATGTGCAGCTGCTACAGTAATGACTTAGTTGGTGCCTCGCCTTTCCAGATGAAGTCTTCTCTGTGATCACCTCTCTCTCTTCTCCCTTTTGGCCACGTTTCTACAGTACCATCCTGCTTCCCATTAGTGAGTCACACACACACACACACACCCACACACACACACACACACACACACACACACACACACACACACACACACACACACACACACACACACACACACACACACACACACACACACACACACACACACACACACACACACACACACACAAAAACACACACACACAAACACACCAGCTAAATGATAAAGACCTGTGTACTAAAACATGCAGAGGAAATGTCTAGTTAGTTAACTCTTTCCTGACTGGATTGCATTAAATTCCATTTGGTTACAGGGTTAATTCGGCTTAGTTACAATGGTAAAACATAAACAACTCAACGGTGAACAGTTTAGGCATTAATTTAGAGTGGTTAAGGTCAGGGCTATGACTTTGGGAAGGCTTGAAATGAAATAATTTAAAACCACGTGCTCTATTACTATCAATTGCACAACATTGTTGTTGAGTAGTCTGAGCAGCGAGTTTGGATCCAAGAATTATGAGTTTGCATTGAGGAAGGCATATATCGACGTTCTCATTACCTTTTTTAAACGTCCAAAATCGAAATATATATTTTTTTCTTGAGGCCGGGCAAACAAACCTCTGATAAAACAGCATGCAGAGACAGTACGGTGTTCACTCTCTAAGATAATGAGGTCTAAGTGTATGATCACACCAGCGGTATTCAGGCAGAGATGCAATTTATCATTCCAGAGGACATTATGACAGTATGAAAACAGTTGAAATGTAATGTGGTAGTCAAGTGACATACACTGAGTATACAAAACATTAAGAACACCTGCTCTTTCCATGACATAGGTGAATCCAAGTGAAAGCTATGACCCTTATTGATGTCAGGTGCTAAATCCACTTTAATTAGCATAGCTGAAGGGGATGAGACTGGTTACAGGAGGATTTTTAAGCCTTGAGACAATTGAGACATGGATTGTGTACGTGTGACAGTCAGACGATGAATGGGCAAGACAAAAAATATAAGTGCCTTTGAACGGGGTATGATAGTAGGTGCCAGGCTCACCATTCTTTCGTCTAGAACTGCAACGCTGCTGGGTTCTCCACGCTCAACAGTGTGTACCAAGAATGGACATCCAGCCAACTTGACACAACTGTGGGAAGCATTGGAGTCACCATGGGCCAGCATCCCTGTGGATCACTTTTGACACCTTGTAGAGTCCATGCCCTGAATTTGTAAGTCGCTCTGGATAAGAGCATCTGCTATAAATGACTTAAATGTAAATGTAAATGTAAATCAATTGAGGCTGTTCTGAGGGCAAAAATTGTATTTGTCACATGCTTTGTAATAAAAAAGCATGAGCTGGCGCACAAAATGATTTCGTATTTCGTGTGCTGACGAACGGTATAAAGGCACAAGGCGAGGCCCAGATGCAGACACAGGAGGCAGATGGTTAGAGTCCAAGATGTTTATTAACAATCCAAAAGGGGTAGGCAAGAGAATGGTCGTGGACAGGCAAAAGGTCAAAACCAGTTTAGAGTTCCAGAGGTACAGAATGGCAGGCAGGCTGGAGGTCAGGGCAGACAGAATGGTTAGGCAGGCTTGAGGTCAGGGCAGACAGAATGGTTAGGCAGGCGGGAATGGAGTTTAGTAAACAGGCAAAGGTCAAAACCGGGAGGACTAGTAGAAGAGAATAGAAAAGCAGGAGCACAGGAAAAAACATGCTGGTTGACTTGAACATACAAGACGAATTGGCACAGAGAGACAGGAGACACAGGGATAAACACACAAATAAGTGACACCTGGAGGGTGTGGAGACAATCACAAGGACAGGTGAAACGGATCAAGGTGTGACAAACGGGGAATAAACTGTAAGCTATAAAAACAAAGAGAGTCGCACACTCCATGTATAAACTCCCAGTAATTTATGGGTAAACCACAAAAAATATATATTATTAAAGACTTTCAGCATCACTGTGCCTTCTTCAGGGTAATGTCATGATTGCTTGAACCACGTTCTGTAGACAAAACAGTGCAATTAGTGCAAAACCTGCTTTGTAAACAACAGGTGTAGACAGACAGTGAAATGTTTACTTACGGGCCCTCCCCAACAGTACAGAGAGAAAAAAAGAGAAATGATAGAAAATCATAACACAATGAGTAATGATAACTTGACTATATACACAGGGATCCCTTTTATCCCGGTAACATACATTTTTGTCTTCTTCTAATGCCTCTTAAGGGGAAAGTAATCTAAAAGTAAATGAATGTAATCAGATTACATTACTGAGTTTGGCTAACCCAAAAGATACGTTATTGATTACAATTTTGGACAGGTAACTAGTAACTGTAACAGATTACATTTAGAAAGTAACCTACCCAACCCTGCTCACGCATGCACACACACATGCACACACACAGCAGGTTACTGCGTGTCGCAGTGTCCTCCACAGTTGAATTATTTATGTCATAAAGCCTGTCCTCTCCTGGTATTTGTGGAGGCAGCTTTACCTTACACACTACAACCCCGATTCCCTCTCTCCATCTCACCCCTACCCAACCCACTGCATATCCCTCTCCCCCCTACCTACTACGTAGGTAATATGGGGTGATTTGGGATGCATCCCTGGTATCTGTGGAGACAGCATCTTCCAAGGGTTACACGCCAACAGAGAAGTGGCTTTATGGGGAACGCTGAAGGCTATTCCTGCCCTTGTTCTTCCACACAACCTTTTCCCTCTGGTTTCTCTCTCTCTCCTCCCCTCTCTTCATATCTCTCTTTATCCCTCTGTTACACCCCTCCCAACCTTCTCCCACCCCACATTTTCCATCTGCTTCTCCCCTCCCCTCTACCCAACCCACATATCCCCTGTTATCCCCTATCCCTTGTTCCCCCTTTGCTGTTTTGATCAGTCTCGATGTGACTTTATGGTGAACTCCTTTTCTACCGTTGCTGTCCTCCCACTATACATCGCCCGTTCTCTCCTGTTTTCCTCAATGTGACTTTATTAGGATCACCTTTTTCTCCCTCCCCCCCCTCTATGTGCTGCTGAGCCTGGGCTTTTCCCCATTCAGAGCAGATGCCACCACCACTGACCCATCATCAAATGTGTTCCCCATCCATGTGCATGCAGCAACACCCCCCTCTCTCTCTCTCTCTCTCTCTCTCTCTCTCTCTCTCTCTCTCTCTCTCTCTCTCTCTCTCTCTCTCTCTCTCTCTCTCTCTCTCTCTCTCTCTCTCTCTCTCTCTCTCTCTCTCTCTCTCTCTCTCTCTCTCTCTCTCTCCTCCCCTCTTCTGGTGCTGCATGGGGCTCTGGTTGTTAAAACAAAATCATGTTTATTTATAGGTTGCTGTTGGTTGATAGTAACTGCCTTTTAGCCCTGTTATATCAGTTTTCTGAATAACCTCGAAATGTCCTTTGACCTGTTTTTGTCGGATTGTCTAATTTCATAAGTCCACACGTCTCCTGATGATTTAACCCATTAACCCTCAGCTGAAATGACATTCCAGGAGCTGTCATCTTCTTTCTTCACCCTTTCTCACACCCCCCCCCCCTTCTCCACGAAGAATCACTGGCATCTCCCCTAACCCTAGTCTTTCCCTGGGGGCCTGCAGAGGTGCAATTTCAGAGGGACAGAAAAGGAAAACACAACACTCAGTAAGCAACGCTGCGTAAGGGAAGGGACAGAGAGATAAAGAGTTTAACCAACCGAGCAGGAATTTGGATGGTGAAGCGGATGGAGTGAGAGAGAATAAAATTAAAATAAAAACACCTTCCCATCCCGAACAAAGAAGATGAGGGGTATATAGGCATCATCAAAACATGAAAGGAAATATGAAATATGCTCTTTCATATCTCATCAGTCACGAACCTCGGGAGAAATGTGTTGTAGAGGGAGTAAGAGTACAGAAAAGATAGCTAATGTGTTATAAACTAATGGTAATGTATTCGTTCCAGCAGTGGTCCCCTTGGTACTATGGAGAGATGTGCATGCATAAGCAATTAACCAGGTATCGATCCTGGGTGGTTTGTGAGATTCAAGACTGCATTAGCCCACTGAGTTAAAGCCTAGGCGTCATAGTGTTGGTCCACATGGTGCCGTGGTGCCATGTACATGTATATAGACTTGGTATTGATTCCAGGTTGCCTGTGTGACTCAAGACCACGTTAGCCCTCTGAGCTAAACGCCTAGGCATTAACTATGGGAGCTAACGCAAGTCGTCAGGTCTCAAGAAAATGTCACTAATCTTGAGAGCATTCAATGTTCAGCATCTTGTTAAGCGGCAATATATTGACCCGTGTGGATAAGATAGCACTAGCTCGACCAATGAGAGATTGATTGAACACCACAGACTGTATGAGTGTCAGTTCAAAACCCATCAGAAGAGACTAACCTCCACTGGCACTTTATTCGGCCGGAGAGACGAGTCCGTTTGAATATGTTATGCGAACACAACCACTAACAGACATTCTCCCACCCCTCACATATTGGAAAATATATGCCCCTGCCCTCGCACCCCGGCCACACACCAAATCCCCCCCATTTCCCCCTCCCCCGTGTCCAATCATAGCCATGTTTTAGCATGATAAGGTACAATGCATGTTGCCAACAGATGCATTTCTGCATTCCCAGTCATGTGAAATCCATAGATTAGAGACTAATTAATGTATTTAAATGTACTTATTCATTTAACTATAACACAGTAAAATCTTAAAAATTGTTGTATGTTGCATTTATATTTTTGTTCAGTAGTTATGTAAGCTTCTCAGAAACTACAGAGAAAAAGCCGACATGGGGAGATAGTTGGGCGAGGTTGTCTGAAATGAAACCAACAAGGAGACTTGCTTTTATGGAGGTCTGTCCATTATTTTCAAATCAGTTTTCAGTAAAGCTGTTTGCTTTTATGGCAGCCACAGGGTCAGTTGGGCTCTTAACAGAACATAACAGATCCGTAGATATGGACATACACGGTTAAATCGTGCTCCTTGAAGTATACAACATTGATAGAAAAGAGAGCCAACAGAAAGGTATTTTTCAACATACAAGCTTCTAATGCTCAGAAATCTGAAATAAATTGTTGAGATTTCCTTGAGATTTTGTATGCTATGGCCTGATCTTCTTAAACTCGACTTAACCTTGGTTGTAGGCTGGAGAGCGGAAGGTTTAGGTGGCGAAATACCTCTATTACCTTTACAAGCTTACATACTTGATGGGCGAATCAAGCAGTGTTTGTCTATTATTATAACTCATTCTGCATGTTAATGTCCGGGCCTTCTTCTGTAAGGATCAAAACGGGGGAAAAAGCATTGCCGTGTAGCTCAGACGCAACCTTTTCTCCTGGCAGGCATGTCTTGAGAGCACCTATGAGCTGTAATCTGAGGACGTCTCTCAGCCAAAGCACCTGGAAGACGCATCCTTCCTTTTGAAATCCTGAGGAGCTGTGAAGCAGTCTGCACTCCTCTTTCCCCTCTTGCTTTTCCCCTCTTCCCTTTCTCTTCTTCCTCCGTCACTTGTTTCATCTTGTCTGGCAGATGTTTGGCTCTGTCACGCCCTGACCTGAGATATCTCTGTTTTCTTTATATTTTAGTTAGGTCAGGGTGTGACTAGGGTGGGCACGCTAGTTTTGTATTGTCTAGGGTTTGTATGTCTAGGGTTTTGTAGGTCTAGGGTTTTTTGTAATTATATGTTGGCCTGATATGGTTCCCAATCGTTGTCTCTGATTGGGGATCATATTTAGGTAGCCATTTCCCTTTGGTGTTTGTGGGATCTTGTCTATGTGTAGTAGCCTGTTCAGCACTCGTTTGTATAGCTTCACGTTTCGTTGAGTTATTTTGTTAGTTTGTTCAGTGTTTCATTCTTTTAATAAATAAGAATGTACGCATACCTTGTTCCGATCCTGAACGTGACAGGCTGGATGATTTCAATGCCATACTTGCACCAGTGCCTATTTGGCCGGATCAGTTATCCCTCGTGGTATATATTTTTTTCTTCAATGTACAAATTCAAATTTGTACATTTGAATTTGTACATTGAGGGGTTACAGTGCACTGGGATTACAAGGCCCTGACTCCTACTTCGGAGGCATTCCCCTCGTTGATGAAGGGGAGTGAGGGGTCTGGATGTGCCAACATGGGAGCAGTGTTAAAACATGCCTTCAGCGTCTCGAATGCCCTCTCCGCCTCCGCCATCCAACAAGCCATTGGGGACCTCCTCTCAGCAGGAAGGTAAGAGGCGCGACCACCGTGCTGAAGCCCCGGATTAACCTCTGAAAATACCTCTTGGGAGTAGAAACCTCAGGAATCGCTGGACTGCTTTCACAGAATAGGGGATGCGCTGACACGTTGCTCCCTCCGTGGAGATGAGATAGCCCAAGAAGGACACGGACCGTTGGAAAAACAAACATTTCTCCCATTTAGCAGATGCTCCAACAGTCTTCTCAGCACAGACCTGACTAACGAGACATGTTGGACGCGGTCAGCAGAATATACCAAAATGTTGTCTAAATAGACCACTATGTCCCGTCCCAGCATGTCCCGAAACACTGTTGATAAAGGCCTGGAAGACTGAAGGAGCATTAGACAGTCCGAAGGGCATTGAACTGATACTCGCAATGACCTGTGGTCGTGGAAAAAGCCGTCTTCCATTCATCGCCTGCACCAATGCACACCAGATTAGGCGCTCTTCATGTCCAGCTTCGTGAAGTACTGCGCTCCGTGCATTTGTTTGATGATGGTTGGGATGAGGGGTAAAGGATAGCTGAACTTGATGGTGGCCTTGTTCAGTGTTCGATAATCAATGCAGGGACGCAGTCCCCCATCGCTCTTCTTAACAAAAAAGAAGCTTGAAGGCTGATGACTTAGAATGGCGGATAAAACTCTGCTGGAGACTCTTTTTAAAATATATATTCCATAATGTATAAACCGAGTGTGTAGGTGTTTCAATAACACCGGGTGGAACAATGGCCGCTTTACTCTGTAGCTCAAAAACTCACTCTGAGAGCCCCCACTTACGCAATGTGATCTTTCACAAAATAAAAGCCTGAAGACACCTTAGGGAAGCCATAGAAAAAGAAATCTCGTTGAAATCCCTTTAAATGGAGGATAGGCATGAATAGGAACAGAAGGGTTTCAAAATAAGAGGCACTTCCTGATTGGATTTCCCTCAGGGTTTCGCCTGCAATATCAGTTCTATTATACTCACAGACAATATTTTAACAGTTTTGGAAACTTTAGAGTGTTTTCAATCCTAATCTGTCAATTATATGCATAAAATGCATAAAACATTTTCATTGCATATCATTGGGTGAGTCAGTGGAACTGGAAAGAATTTTTAGGACTATCCCTTCCTCAAGATGGGGGGGGGGGTTCAATGTAAATAGTCCAGGTGGATATTTGATTAGTTTAGTTGTCCAGCAGTTTTATGGCTTGGGAGTAGACGCTGATGAAGAACATTTTGGTCCTAGACTTGGCACTACCGTTTCCCGTGCGGGAGTAGAGAGAACAGTCTATGACTTGGGTGACTGGAATCATTGACTATTGTTTGGGCCTTCCTCTGACGCCACCTAGTACATACAGTTGAAGTCAGAAGTTTACAGATGGAGTCAATAAAACTCATTTTTCAACCACTCCACAAATTTCTTGTTAACAAACTATACTTTTGGCATGTCCGATAGGACATCTACTTTGTGCATGACACAAGTATATTGTCCAACAATTGTTTACAGACAAATTATTTCACTTATAATAATTCACAGTATCACAATTCCAGTGGGTAAGAAGTTTACATACACTAAGATGACAGTGCCTTTAAACAGCTTGGAAATTTCCAGAAAATTATGTCATGGTTTTAGGAGCTTCTGATAGGAAAATGGACATAATGAGTCAATTGGAGGTGTACCTGTGGATGTATTTCAAGGCCTATTTCAAGGCGTACTTTTGTGCGAAAGGTGCAAATCGATCCCAGAACAACAGCAAAGGACCTTGTGAAGATGCTGGAGGAAACAGGTACAAAAGTATCTAAATCCACAGTAAAACCAGTCCTATATCGACATAACCTAAAAAGCAACTCAGCAAGGAAGAAGCCACTGCTCTAAAACCGCTATTAAAAAGCCAGACTATGGTTTGCAACTGCACATGAGGACAAAGATTGTACCTTTTGAAGAAATGTCCTCTGGTCTGATGAAACAAAAATAGAACTGTTTGGCCATAAAGACCATCGTTATGTTTGGAGGAAAAAAGGGGATGCTTGCAAGCCGAAGATCACCATCCCAACCATGAAGCATGAAGCATGGGGGTGGCAGCATCATGTTGTGGGGGTGCTTTGCTGCAGGAGGGACTGGTGCACTTCACAAAACAGATGGCATCATGAGGGAGGAACATTATTTGGATATATGGAAGCAACATCGAAAAGACATCAGTCAGGAATGTGTCTTCCAAATGGACAATGATCCCAAGCATACTTACAAAGTTGTGGCAAAACGGTTGAAGGACAAGAAAGCCAAGGTATTAGAGTGGTCATCTCAAAGCCCTGACCTCAGTCCTATATATATAGTGTGTCCGAGGAAGGAGGCCAACAAACCTGACTCAGTTACACCTGCTCTGTCAGGAGGAATGGGTCAAAATTCACCCAACTTATTGTGCGAAGCTGTGGAAGGCCACCCGAAACTTTTGACCCAATTTAAACAATATAAATGCTACCAAATATTAATTGAGTGTATGTAAACTTCTGACCCACTGAGAATAAGATGAAAGAAATAAAGCTGAAATAAATCATTCTCTCTACTATTATTCTGACATTTCACATTCTTAAAATAAAGTAGTGATCCTAACTGACCTAAGACAGGGAATTCTTACTAGGATTAAATGTCAGGAATTGTGAAAAACTGAGTTTAAATGTATTGGGCTAAGATGTATGTAAACTTCCGACTTCCGACAACTGTAGGTCCTGGATGTCAGGAAGCTTGGCCCCAGTGATGTACTGGGCCATACACTCTACCCTTTGTAGTGCCTTCTGGTCAGATGTTGAGCAGTTGCCATACCAGGCGGTAATGCAACCGTTCAGGATGCTCTCTGTGGTGCAGCCCCAGTGTTCAGCGTGGCAGATGGATCAGCATGGCAGATGTGTTGTTGCCACCCACCTGGGGGTAAGGGTAGGTACCCTTAGCTTAGTGATGAGCTTTGTGGGCGCTATGGTGTTGAACGCTGAGCTGTAGTCATTGAACAGTATTCTCACATAGGTGTTCCTTTTGTCCAAGTGGGAATAGGCAGTGTGGAGTGAGATTGAGATTTTGTCATATGTGGATTTGTTGGGGCGGTATGGGAATTGGAGTGGGTCTAGGGTTTCAGGCATGATGGTGTTGATGTTAGCCATGACATGCCTTTCAAAGCACTTCATGGCTACCAACGTGAGTGCTACGGGGCAGTAATCATTTAGGAAGGTTACCATCTCTATCTTGGGCACAGGGACTACGGTGGTATGTTTGAAACATGTAGGTATTACAGACTCTGCCAGGGAGACGTTGAAATTGTCAGTGAAGACACTTGCCAGTTGGACCGCGCATGCTTTGGGTACACGTCCTGGTAATCTGGCTGGCCCTTGGCTTTGTGAATGACCTGTTTAATGGTCTTGCTAACATCAATGCACTTATTGATGAAGCTGGTGACTGAGGTGGAATACTCCTCAATGCCATTGGATGAATCCCAGAACGTATTCCAGTCTGTGCTAGCAAAACAGTCCTGTAGTGTAGCATCCGTGTCATCTGATCACTTCTGTATTGAGCGAGTCACTGGTACCTCCTCCTTTAATTTTTGCTTGTAAACAGGAATCAGCAGGATAGAATTATGGTCAGATTTGCCAAATGTCGAGGGAGAGCTTTGTATGCATCTCTGCTTGTGGAGTAAAGGTGGTCTAGTGTTTTTTGCCCTCTGGCTACACATGTGACATGCTGGTAGAAATGAGGTAAAAAGGATTCAAGTTTACCTGCATTAATGTCCCTGGGCACTAGAAGTGACCCTTCTGGATAAGCATTTTCTTGTTTACTTATGGCCTTATACATTTACATTTACATTTAAGTCATTTAGCAGACGCTCTTATCCAGAGCGACTTACAAATTGGACAACTCGTTGAGTGCAGTCTTAGTGCCAGCATTGGTTTGTGTGGGTAAATAGACGGCTACGAATAATATAGATGTGAACTCTCTTGGTAGGTAGTGTGGTGTACAGCTTATGATGAGGTATTTTACCTCAGGCGAGCAATACTTTGAGACTTCTTTAATATTAGACATTGTGCACCAGCAGTTATTGAGAAATAGACACACACCCCTGCCCCTTGTCTTGCCAGATGTTGCTTCTATGTCCTGCCCGAAAAATGGAGAAACCAGCCAGCTCTATATTATCAGTGTCGTTGTTCAGCCATGTCTCTGTGAAACACAAGATATTACAGTTTTTAATGTCCCGTTGGTGTTACCCAATAATTGCATATTGGCCAATAATACGGAGGGTAGTGGTGGTTTACTCAATCGCCATCAAATTCTCACAAGGCACCCATACCTCCGCCCCCTGTATTTCCGTCATTTCTTCACATGAATGATGGGGATTTGGGCCTTGACAAAGCAGTATACCTTTCACGATTACTCCAGTTCGAGGTGAGTAATCGCTGTTCTGATGTCCAGAACCTCTTTTTGGTCATAAGACGGGGTAGCAGCAACATTATGTACAAAATGAGTAAAATAAATAAATAAACAAATAACAATAACAAACAAAACAGCACAGTTGGTTAGGAGCCTGTGAAACGGCAGCCAAACCCTTCGGCGCCATTATCTACTCACGTAGGCCTAGGCTATTGATGGATTCAACACAATGTCGTTTTTATTGATCTCAGATTCTCAGTTCGTCAGTGTCAAAGTAGTCTGCCATTTTGATCATTTGTGAAGTATTAAAATGTAAATGACATAGAATTGCATTAAGTGCATTTAAAAATTGGCACATTTTTCCCAGAACCTAGGCTACTAAAAATCGTTCCAATGTGTACAACTGTTGTAAGTGCCTCTACTCTATGTCACTACACAAACGCAATTATATGCATGCAATGCTTTATTATGAAGGTGGCTTTTTTTATCAAGTGTTCTGGTACCTCAGAACTCCCACACACCCCTCTCGCACTCACTTTTTGTTCCAGAACCTCCCGATTTACAAATTAAGCACGGCCTTGTACCCCCCTGTGGATTGGCACAGCACTGCCAGTCGCCTGTCATGTGGCCTTGTCTGGAAATGCCAGTGTGTGTGTGTGTGTGTGTGTGTGTGTGTGTGTGTGTGTGTGTGTGTGTGTGTGTGTGTGTGTGTGTGTGTGTGTGTGTGTGTGTGTGTGTGTGTGTGTGTGTGTGTGTGTGTGTGTGTGTGTGTGTGTGTCTGGAACGTCAGACCTTCAAAGGGGTAAAACCAGCATGATTCAGTTAGAGAACGAGAGTGAAACTGTGTAAGAGAGAGAGAGTCACCAGAGCTGGGGTGTAGTGGTTTTATAATCTCTTGGGACCAACCACACCATGGAATAACTTATTTTATAACCTCTGTCATTGATCATTAGATGTTTGGACTATATCAGCCCTGTCTCTTCCTGTCTTGAAGTAGATGCTTCCTACTGATCTAAATTCACTTTTTACACCATTTTATGCTCTTTGATCATGATGACAAAACACATGTCTAATACACAATAACATCACCAATTAGACAGTCCTTGATATCAACAGGGTTGGGTAGTACATGTACATGTAACCTGATTACACTACCAGCAAAAATATTGTAATCTGATTACAGATACTTTTGAAAAACTAGATGATTAACCTTTGGAAAAAAATGTAAAAATACATTATGACACCTTTCTGTTTTTGCATGTTTAAGTGGTGTTTTACACCTGAATCAGTCTGAGGACAAGTAAGAGACCATTATGATGACACAACAAATGAATTTGATGGATCCTTTCTGTCTTCTTCTAATGCCACTAAACTGGAAAGTAAGACAAAAGTAATCAGATTACGTTACTGAGTTTAGGTTAATGATTTAAGACAACCAAAGGAAACGCTTCTCATTCAAGTTACGTACAAATGTACATGCATACTTGGCATTTCACATCTCTTGTTACTGTGACGTATGCAAACAACTCATCAGACAATCAGCTCACAGAATATGTCAAGGTGTTTGAAGATTTATGTCTAATCTACTTTGAAATGCGTGTCTGTCACGTCCTGACCTGATTATTCTTTGTTTTCTTTATATATTTTGGTTAGGTCAGGGTGTGACATGGGTGATGTATGTGTTTTGTACTGTCTAGGGTTTTTTGTAGGTTGATAGGGTTGTTACCATCTAGGTGTTTATGTATGTCTATGGTTGCCTAGATTGGTTCTCGATTAGAGGCAGCTGTTTATCGTTGTCTCTGATTGGGAACCATATTTAGGCAGCCATCTTCTTTGGGTATTTTCTGGGTTATTATCTATGTCTAGTTGCCTGTGTCTGCACATTTACATTTACATTTAAGTCATTTAGCAGACGCTCTTATCCAGAGCGACTTACAAATTGGTGCATTCACCTTATGACATCCAGTGGAACAGTCACTTTACAATAGTGCATCTAAAACTTAAGGGGGGGGTGAGAGGGATTACTTATCCTATCCTAGGTATTCCTTAAAGAGGTGGGGTTTCAGGTGTCTCTGGAAGGTGGTGATTGACTCCGCTGTCCTGGCGTCGTGAGGGAGTTTGTTCCACCATTGGGGGGCCAGGGCAGCGAACAGTTTTGACTGGGCTGAGCGGGAGCTGTACTTCCTCAGTGGTAGGGAGGCGAGCAGGCCAGAGGTGGATGAACGCAGTGCCCTTGTTTGGGTGTAGGGCCTGATCAGAGCCTGGAGGTACTGAGGTGCCGTTCCCCTCACAGCTCCGTAGGCAAGCACCATGGTCTTGTAGCGGATGCGAGCTTCAACTGGAAGCCAGTGGAGAGAACGGAGGAGCGGGGTGACGTGAGAGAACTTGGGAAGGTTGAACACCAGACGGGCTGCGGCGTTCTGGATGAGTTGAAGAGGTTTAATGGCACAGGCAGGGAGCCCAGCCAACAGCGAGTTGCAGTAATCCAGACGGGAGATGACAAGTGCCTGGATTAGGACCTGCGCCGCTTCCTGTGTGAGGCAGGGTCGTACTCTGCGGATGTTGTAGAGCATGAACCTACAGGAACGGGCCACCGCCTTGATGTTGGTTGAGAACGACAGGGTGTTGTCCAGGATCACGCCAAGGTTCTTGGCGCTCTGGGAGGAGGACACAATGGAGTTGTCAACCGTGATGGCGAGATCATGGAACGGGCAGTCCTTCCCGGGAGGAAGAGCAGCTCCGTCTTGCCGAGGTTCAGCTTGAGGTGGTGATCCGTCATCCACACTGATATGTCTGCCAGACATGCAGAGATGCGATTCGCCACCTGGTCATCAGAAGGGGGAAAGGAGAAGATTAATTGTGTGTCGTCTGCATAGCAATGATAAGAGAGACCATGTGAGGTTATGACAGAGCCAAGTGACTTGGTGTATAGCGAGAATAGGAGAGGGCCAAGAACAGAGCCCTGGGGGACACCAGTGGTGAGAGCGCGTGGTGAGGAGACAGATTCTCGCCACGCCACCTGGTAGGAGCGACCTGTCAGGTAGGACGCAATCCAAGCGTGGGCCGCGCCGGAGATGCCCAACTCGGAGAGGGTGGAGAGGAGGATCTGATGGTTCACAGTATCGAAGGCAGCCGATAGATCTAGAAGGATGAGAGCAGAGGAGAGAGAGTTAGCTTTAGCAGTGCGGAGCGCCTCCGTGATACAGAGGAGAGCAGTCTCAGTTGAATGACTAGTCTTGAAACCTGACTGATTTGGATCAAGAAGGTCATTCAGAGAGAGATAGCGGGAGAGCTGGCCAAGGACGGCACGTTCAAGAGTTTTGGAGAGAAAAGAAAGAAGGGATACTGGTCTGTAATTGTTGACATCGGAGGGATCGAGTGTAGGTTTTTTCAGAAGGGGTGCAACTCTCGCTCTCTTGAAGACGGAAGGGACGTAGCCAGCGGTCAGGGATGAGTTGATGAGCGAGGTGAGGTAAGGGAGAAGGTCTCCGGAAATGGTCTGGAGAAGAGAGGAGGGGATAGGGTCAAGCGGGCAGGTTGTTGGGCGGCCGGCCGTCACAAGACGCGAGATTTCATCTGGAGAGAGGGGAGAAAGAGGTCAGAGCACAGGGTAGGGCAGTGTGAGCAGAACCAGCGGTGTCGTTTGACTTAGCAAACGAGGATCGGATGTCGTCGACCTTCTTTTCAAAATGGTTGACGAAGTCATCTGCAGAGAGGGAGGAGGGGGGGGAGGAGGATTCAGGAGGGAGGAGAAGGTGGCAAAGAGCTTCCTAGGGTTAGAGGCAGATGCTTGGAATTTAGCGTGGTAGAAAGTGGCTTTAGCAGCAGAGACAGAAGAGGAAAATGTAGAGAGGAGGGAGTGAAAGGATGCCAGGTCCGCAGGGAGGCGAGTTTTCCTCCATTTCCGCTAGGCTGCCCGGAGCCCTGTTCTGTGAGCTCGCAATGAGTCATCGAGCCACGGAGCGGGAGGGGAGGACCGAGCCGGCCTGGAGGATAGGGGACATAGAGAGTCAAGGGATGCAGAGAGGGAGGAGAGGAGGGTTGAGGAGGCAGAATCAGGAGATAGGTGGGAGAAGGTTTGAGCGGAGGGAAGAGATGATAGGATGGAAGAGGAGAGAGTAGCGGGGGAGAGAGAGCGAAGGTTGGGACGGCGCGATACCATCCGAGTAGGGGCAGTGTGGGAGGTGTTGGATGAGAGCGAGAGGGAAAAGGATACAAGGCAGTGGTCGGAGACTTGGAGGGGAGTTGCAATGAGGTTAGTGGAAGAACAGCATCTAGTAAAGATGAGGTCGAGCGTATTGCCTGCCTTGTGAGTAGGGGGAAGGTGAGAGGGTGAGGTCAAAGAGGAGAGGAGTGGAAAGAAGGAGGCAGAGAGGAAAGAGTCAAAGGTAGACGTGGGGAGGTTAAAGTCGCCCAGAACTGTGAGAGGTGAGCCGTCCTCAGGAAAGGAGCTTATCAAGGCATCAAGCTCATTGATGAACTCTCCGAGGGAACCTGGAGGGCGATAAATGATAAGGATGTTAAGCTTGAAAGGGCTAGTAACTGTGACAGCATGGAATTCAAAGGAGGCGATAGACAGATGGGTAAGGGGAGAAAGAGAGAATGACCACTTGGGAGAGATGAGGATCCCGGTGCCACCACCCCGCTGACCAGACGCTCTCGGGGTGTGCGAGAACACGTGGGCGGACGAAGAGAGAGCAGTAGGAGTAGCAGTGTTGTCTGTGGTGATCCATGTTTCCGTCAGTGCCAAGAAGTCGAGGGACTGGAGGGAGGCATAGGCTGAGATGAACTCTGCCTTGTTGACCGCAGATTGGCAGTTCCAGAGGCTTCCGGAGACCTGGAACTCCACGTGGGTCGTGCGCGCTGGGACCACCAGAGTAGGGTGGCCGCGGCCACGCGGTGTGGAGCGTTTGTATGGTCTGTGCAGAGAGGAGAGAACAGGGATAAACAGACACATAGTTGACAGGCTACAGAAGAGGCTACGCTAATGCATAGGAGATTGGAATGACAAGTGGACTACACGTCTCGAATGTTCAGAAAGTTAAGCTACGTAGCAAGAATCTTATTGACTAAAATGATTAAAATGATACAGTACTGCTGAAGTAGGCTAGCTGGCAGTGGGTGCGTTGTTGACACTACACTAATCAAGTCGTTCCGTTGAGTGTAATAGTTTCTGCAGTGTTGCTATTCGGGGGCTAGCTGGCTAGCTAGCAGTGTTGTTTACGTTACGTTGCGTTAAAAGAACGACAATAGCTGGCTAGCGAACCTAGAAAATCGCTCTAGACTACACAATTATCTTTGATACAAAGACGGCTATGTAGCTAGCTATGTAGCTAGCTACGATCAAACAAATCAAACCGTTGTACTGTAATGAAATGAAGTGAAAATGTGATACTACCTGTGAATGCGACCGGGTTGTGAGTCTATTCGGTAGACGTTGGCTAGCGTTGGCTAGCTAGCAGAGTCACCTACGTTAAGGACGACAAATAGCTGGCTAGTTAACCTCGGTAAATTAAGATAATCACTCTAAGACTACACACTCTAAACCTAAACAACACAATTATCTTGGATACGATGATACGAAGACAGCAAAGACAGCTATGTAGCTAGCTAACACTACACTAATCAAGTCGTTCAGTTGAGTGTAATAGTTTCTCCAGTGCAGCTAATCAGTGGACGTTAGCTAGCTGGCTAGTGAAGACTACGTTAGGACGGCGAAATACGATAATTACGCAATTATCTTTGATACAAAGACGGCTATGTAGCTAGCTGAGAAGAAATTGCTAAGATTAGACAAATCAAACCGTTGTGCTATAATGAAATATAATGAAAAAGTTATACTACCCGCGGGAGCGAAGTGCAGATGCGACCACTCGCTCCAACCGTGTTTCAGTGTTCTTTCTTCATTAAATATAGAGCATGTATTCATATCACGCTGTGCCTTGGTCTCCTCACTACGACGACCGTGTCCAAGAAGTTATGCCATTAATTCATAAGGAACACAAACACAATGGGTAACATTTTATTTGGATTGTCAATCTGTAGATTCTCTATAGATTATTACTGAGTATCAGTATTTAGCTATCTACTAATCCTAACCTTTAACCCTTATCCTAACTCTAAACATAACCATTACTCTAGCCCTAAACATAACCATTACTCTAGCCCTCATTCTAACCCTAAACTTACCAAGCAGTTGCTTATCAACAGATAGCTTGTTGATAGTATGACCATCTGTAGAGCATCTATAGATGGACAATCGAATTAACAATAAGCTCTCAGTCTTAAGTCAGAATAAGACATCTCTCAAACATAACATTTTGAAGTTGTTCCAAATGTCAAATTTGAAAGTGTTTCAGGTCAAGTTTAGGCATTAACCTCTTGAACCTCTGGGGGCAATATTTCATTTTTGGATGAAAAACCTTCCCGTTTTAAACAAGATATTTTGTCACGAAAAGATGCTCGACTATGCATATAATTGACAGCTTTGGAAAGAAAACACTGACGTTTCCAAAACTGCAAAGATATTGTCTGTGAGTGCCACAGAACTAATGCTACAGGCGAAACCAAGATTAAATTTCATACAGGAAGTGAGCCAGATTTTGGAGGCGCTGTGTTCCAATGTCTCCTTACATGGCTGTGAATGCGCAATGAATGAGCCTACACTTTCTGTTTCCCCAAGGTGTTTGCAGCATTGTGACGTATTTGTATGCATATCATTGGAAAATTGACCATAAGAGACTACATTTACCAGGTGTCTGCTCGGTGTCCTCTGTCGAAACTATTGCGGAAATTCCAGCTGCGTGCATTTTTCCATTTTGAACAGAGGAGAAACCAAACTGCAACGAGTGATTTATCATCGAATAGATATGTGAAAATCACATTGAGGATTGATTCTAAACAACGTTTTCCATGTTTCTGTCGATATTATGGAGTTAATTTGGAAAGAAGTTTGCTGTCACGCCTTGGTCATTGTATCTTGTGTTTTTGTTATATGTTTGGGTAGGCCAGGGTGTGACATGGGTTTACATGTTGTATTTCGTATTGGGGTTTGTATTAATTAGGAGTGTTTATTAGTAGGGGTGTGTCTAGTTAGGCTTGGCTGCCTGAGGCGATTCCTAATTGGAGTCAGCTGATTCTAGTTGTCTCGGATTGGAAACCGTATTTAGGTAGCTTGAGTGCGTGTTGTATTTCGTGGGCGATTGTACCTGTCTTTGTGTTAGTCACCAGATAGGCTGTATTAGTTTCACTCGTTTGTTGTTTTGTATTCTCAGTTATTTCATGTACAGCATTGTCTTCATTAAATGTCATGAGTAACCTACACGCTGCACTTCGGTCTGCCTCTCTTCTAACAACAGAAGAATATCATTACAGAATCACCCACCACGATTCACAGACCGAGCAGCGTGTGAACTGGCAGGAGCTAAAGGAGGACGATATGGATGGCAGAAGCAGGGATTATACGACATGGGAAGAAATCGACAGGTGGGCTGCCGACCCAGTGCGAGTGCAAGAGCCCGCCTGGGATTCCCTACAGCAATGCGAAGAGGGCTATACACGGATGGAATCGAAAAGGAGAGCACGGCTATACAGAGCGAAAACCGTAGGTAACGGGGAAAGCGCAGAGAGAGAGTGGCAGAGTCAGGAGTCAGACCTGAGCCTACTCTCCCTGTTAATTGTGAGGAGCAGCAATATGAGGACTTCTGGTCTTGGGAGATGATATTAGACGGAAAAGGACCCTGGGCGCAGCCGGGAGAATATCCCCGTCCCAAGGAGGAAATAGAAGTAGCTAAAGCGGAGAGGCGTGAGTATGAGGAGGCAGCACTGCGACGCGGTTGGAAACCGGAAAGTCACCCCAAAAAATGTATTGGGGGGGAGCTAGAAGGGAGAATAGTTATGCCAGGTAGGAAACCTGCGCATACTCCCTGTGCTCACCGTTGGGCTAGAGAGACCGGGCAGGCACCGTGTTATGCTATGGAGCGCACGGTGTTTCCAGTGCGGGTGCAGCGCCAGCTGCGACACATACCAGCCCTTCCTATTGGCCGGGCTAGAGTGGGCATCGAGCCAGGTAAGCTTGGGCAGGCTCGGTGCTCTAGAGCTCCAGTGCGCCTGCACGGTCCGGTCTATCCAGAGCCACCTCTACACACCAGTCCTCCGGTAGCAGCTCCCTGCACCAGGCTTCCTGTGCGTGTCCTCGCGCCAGTACCACCAGTTCCAGCACCACGCACCAGGCCTCCAGTGCGCCTCGCCTGTTCAGAGCAGCCAGAGCTTTTCTCCTCTCCTGCACTGTTGGAGTCTCCCGCCTGTACAGCTCAGCCAGAGCCTTTCTCCTCTCCTGTGCTTCCGGAGTCTCCTGTCGGCCCAGCGTCACCAGTCTGCCAGGATCCACCAGAAGTGCCAGTCTGCCAGGATCCGCCAGAAGTGCCAGTCTACCAAGATCTTCTAGATCGGCCAGACAACCTTAATCATCTAGGTCCACCAGCCAGCCTGGATTTACCGGAGCCTACTACCTGCCTGAGCTTCCTCTCAGTACTGAGCTTCCTCTCAGTACTACGCTCCCTCTCTCAGTACTACGCTCCCTCTCCCTCTCACCCACAAGCTTCACAATTGGGATGGTGTTCTGGATGTCTGGGTAGCCAGGTGGAAAGCATGGCCAGCTGTGGAAAAATGCTTATTGAAAGTATTGAGTATCATAGATTTATCGGTGGGGACAGGTGTTTCCTATCCTCAGTGCAGTGGGCAGCTGGGAGGAGGTGATCTTATTCTCCATGGACTTTACAGTGTCCCAAAACATTTTGTAATTGGTGCTTTAGGAAGCAAATGTCTGTTTGACAAAGCTAGCCTTAGCTTTCCTAACTGACTGAGTTTATTGGTTCCTGACTTCCCTGAAAAGTTGAATATTGCGGTGGCTATTCGATGCTAATGCAGAATGCCACAGGATGTTTTTGTACTGGTCAAGGGCAGTCAAGTCTGGGGTGAACCAAGGGCAATATCTGTTCTTCGTTCTACATTTGTTGAATGGGGCATTATTTACGATGGAGAGGAATGCACTTTTGAAGAGCAACCAGGCATTCTCCACTGACGGGATGAGGTCAATATCCATCCAGGATACCCGGGCCAGGTGTTTTTAGGGAGCGTTTGTATCATGGGTGACCTGCCTGCCAATTAAAGTGGGATCACACCTTGCAAGGCCAGCCCTTTTAAACAGGTCTGCTCTGCAATGCTGTTTTGGGTCATGGTTGGAGAGGAAGTAAGAAATAAAGGAAACAATCGAACCTGCACCGTCAGCACAGGAGGGACTTCCTTGAACCGCTGAGCTGTATCACTGATTTACTGTCACTTACTGTCACTCACATAAAGGAATTATTTGCAAATGGCAAAACTTTTCCTCTTAGATATATTAAGAGAAAGGTAATTACCTCAGAGAATGGATTGGAAAGGGTTGCCCTTAACCACAACTGTTCCAGATTGGTGGTTACTTGTTGAGATGGGAAAGAGAGAGAGAGACCTTGTTAGCGAAATGGTTTTTGGATGCATTGGTGCGGGGGAGCAATCAATCACTTCAAAGCTGGGGTGGCAGTTTGGTTTTAGAAGTAGGTAGGGGGGGTACAGAACCTGGCAGGGGGGGTCTTTGAGTACTCACCCTGGTTCTTTTTTGGGCATCTAAAGCACATTTCCTGCATTTTTACACAATCCAAAATATCTCTATTTAGAACAAAAAAATAAGCAAAAATGCCCACTGACATCAAGCTAGGTAAGACATCATTATTATATATGTTTAAGTGATTAATAAGACTGAACTAGATCAAAGGTCATTCAAAAATATAAATGAAACATTCAACAATTTCAAAGATTTTACTGAGTTTCAGTTCATATAAGGAAATCAGTCAATTGAAATCGATTCATTAGGTCCTAATCTATGGATTTGACATGACTGGGAATTCAGATATACATCTGTTGGTCACAGATACCTTAAAAAAAGTTAAGGGTGAGGATCAAAAAACCTATCAGCATCAGGTGTGACCACCATTTGCCTCATGCAGAATGACCTATAGAGTTGATCAGACTGTTGATTGTGGCCTGTGGAATGTTGTCCCACTCCTCTTCAATGCTGAATATTGTCAGGAACTGGAACATGTTGTTGTACACATACTGTAGATCCAAAGCATCCAAAACATGCTCAATGGGTGACAGGTTTGTTGAGTATGCAGCCCATGGAAGAACTGGGACATTTTCAGATTCCAGGAATTCTGTACAGATTCTTGCGACATTATCTTGCTGAGACATGAGGTGATGGCAGCGGATGAAAAAGGCACAACAATGGCCCATATAATTAAGCTCATAGGACTAATAGTACTGTAAAGCTGTTTTTACTTGCACACAATATTGCTGGGTCCCCCATCCTGTCCCTAGGGGTCCACCAACCTTCAGCGCCCCAACCCAACACACCCCACTCAGCATTAGATTCTTGCTTTCGAGTGTGTTAGGCCAAGGCCAGAGTGACAACCCACAGGACAGCAGACCCCCAGCGCCAGGACTGAGCATCCCAGCAGCTATGGATTACCAAAATGGGTATGTCCGCTGACGTGGGCATGTTTTCAATACAGACTCCTTTCGTCACACTGTATTCCATATAAGGCATCCAGATCTTATGAAAGTTGCCCAGATTGTCCTTAATCGTGTAATCAATCAAATCTAGTGATATATAACTTGACATTGTGGGAGGATAACCAACTTTCCAATTAATGGCAATGCATTACTTAGCCACTATCAATGCTTGGTTACACAGTTTCTGTTACATCTGCCCCTGCCACGCCCTCTACTTCTCATCCTGCATCTCCCTAACCTGCTACCACTCCCCCAGTGCTCTCTCCCTCTCTCTCTGTGTGTGGGTGCATCTGATTGTGTGAGTGGAGACAGGTGTGCTGGAGGCAGAGCATATCCCCACCAGCTGCAACCTGTTCCATAATCAAGACCTCTACAAATACTCAGCCCTGCCACTTCCACACTGCCAGATCATAATATCTGCTCAGTCAGTCTACAGTTCAAGCCGTTTGTTCCTGCATACATCTTGTTATCCTGTTGTGCCTAGCTTGACTCTGCTTTTCTCTCCGCTACAGTTCCGTCCACTCTGCCTCTGGCCCCTGTCGCCAGTCCCTCGTCTTATGAGTCCTGTTTCCCTGCCCTGAACCCCACTCTACGGCTTCCTTGGATTCTGCTCCTTCCCGCCCGAGCCTGGTCCTGGTCTGCACCCCATCTTCCCTCCGCTGTTCAATAAATACCTTAGTTACCTTATCTGTCTCCTTGTCTGAGTCTGCACTTGGGTTCAACTGCTCCGCCCCGCTTAACAGTTTCTTCAGATAATAGTCTCCTGAAGGGAGAATCTTTAGACATGATGAGATAAAAAACATACTCTTTGCCAGAATTCAGCCAGCCTTCACAAGACCATAACACATGCAAATCTGCATGGCCAGGCAGACTGCACGGCCAGGTACGACTCCAACACCATTACATTTTCTGATTTAGTCCCCTTGACGCTCTGGCCAATTAATTGTTTACCTATGGATAACATAATAACAGCCTAACCAGCTCTGCTGGCAACAATTAAATTACGCTTTTTTTGTAGACATTTACTGACACCGGCCATATTCAAAGTGTGTTTTCCAATTTATCTTAATAAGACATGTAGCTCACTAGCTAGGTAATCAATGAACCTAGCTAGGTAAACAACATGTAAGATCACACACATCGCGTAATATTAGCTAACGAGCCAGCTAGCTAACGTCAGCTAGTTAATAAACAACAATGAACATAGAGCCAAATCATGTCGTTACTACACTGTATGAATATGCTGGGAGCTAAGCAACCAGGTTCAATGTTAGCTAGCTAACATTAGGCTGTAACTACAAAGCAAACAGCTCTGGGATGCAAATAATAACATCAGCTAGGGAGCCAGCCAGCTAACGTTAGCTAGCTAACAGTACACTTTAGCTTGAAATGAAACCACTTTGTCAAAATTAGAAACGTGTAATATCTGAAAATGTAGCTAGCTAACGCTAGACTACCTTATCTGTATACATCATCATCCATAATGGACGTGTTTCCCTGTAACGGAGGCATGCCACAGTTGCCCTTAGTTTGAAGATGTAATCTGGAGACAGTTTTCTTCTCTTTAGCTATCATACTCTAATTCCACTGATTTTAAAAACTTGATAATCCAGAAAGTGGAGAGCAACACTTAGCTATGCAGCTCCACTACTTGATATATTACAAATGTATTCATATTTACAGATGGCATACAAGTTTGTTATTAAGGTGCATGAAAGTTCACTTGTTCCAGAAGGTATTTCTACCAGAAAACACATTTTGATTAAAAAAAGATATATATACATGTATGTTAAAATGGATCTCCTGTGAAGTCGTGACTTGCGACATACACCTAGATGTTCATAATGGAAAGAAGTGGAGGGCTCTTAACTTTTTATGGCTGCAGGGGCAGTATTGAGTAGCTTGGATGAAAAGGTGCCCATTGTAAACAGCCAGCTCCTCAGTCTCAGTTGCGAATATATGCATATTATTATTAGTATGTGATAGAAAACTCTCTGAAGTTTCTAAAACTGTTTGAATTATGTCTGTGAGTATAACAGAACTCATATAGCAGGCAAAAACCTGAGAAATTCCACTTCCTGTTTTTTTCTGGGGGTGGCAGAATTTCAACCAAGCTCTCATTGAAATTACAGCGATATATGGATGAGTTTTCACTTCCTTCACATTCCACTGGATGTCAACAGTCAATAGAACTTTGTCTGATGACTCTCATGTGAAGGGGGGTTGAATGACAAAGGAAATAGTCACCACGCATTCACTATGCGCGCTCCATCGTTCATCTGAAGTCATTCTAATTCTCCGGTTGGAACGTTATTCAAGATATATGTAAACAACATTATAAAGATTGATTCAGTACATCGTTTGACATGTTTCTACTGACTGTTACGGAACTTTTGGACATTTCGTCACGTTATAGTGGACGCGCTTTGTGACTTTGGAATTGTTTAACAAACGAGCTGACCAAAGTAGCTAATTTGACATAAATAACGGACATTTTCGAACAAATCAAGCATTTATTGTGGACCTGGGATTCCTAGGACTGCATTCTGATGAAGTTCATCAAATATAAGGAAACATTTATCATGTATTTTCTGGTTTCTGTTGACTCCAACATGGCGGCTAATTTGGCTTCTGTTCTGAGCACCGTCTCAGATTATTGCATGTGTTGCTTTTTCCGTAAACTTTTTTTGAAATCTGACACAGCGCTCGCATTAAGGAGAGGTATATCTATAATTGCATGTGTATAACTTGTATTTCTGTTGAAACGATGTGGCTATGCAAAATCACTTGCGCGCTTGTGTGTGTGTGTAGCAAGTGCCTGGTCTGCAAATGGAGTCAATGGATTATTGACCTAAGCCCCTGACAGGCGTGAGGAAGCTGCTCCCTGTGGCGACATGCTCATTGACAAGACAGAGGCTGCATGCAGTGCCCACGCTCCAGCACTCCTTATTTACACAAAGTTAGACCACCTCTCCTTTATCTCTTTCTCTCTCCATTTGACTATCTCACAGCTTTCTTTCTTTCTTTCTTAACTTCAGTTCCGAGATCCTTCATGGCCCTGAGATCATCATCACAGATTCTTTGATATACTTTAGGGATCCTCAGGGTTCCACAAACAGAGCTAGAGAGTTCCATCCCTGTTCCATGTGGATCTCCTCAGGTAATCTAACCATACCTGAGTAGCAACATACATTGAGTATATAAAGCATTAAGAACACCTTCTCTTTCCGTGACATAGACTGACCAGGTGAAAGCTACAATCCCTTATTGATGTCACTTGTTAAATCCACATCAATCATTGTAGATGAAGGGGAGGAGACAGTTTATAGAAGGATTTTTAAGCCTTGAGGCAATTGAGACATGGATTGTGTGTGTGCCATTCAGAGTGTGAATGGGCAAGACAAAATATTGAAGTGCCTTTGAACATAGCATGGTAGTAGCTGCCAGGCCATGCTCACCGGTTTGTGTCAAGAACTGGAACACTGCTGGATTTTCACGCTCAACAGTTTCTTGGTCCACCACCCAAAGGACATCCAGCTAACTGGACACAACTGTGGGAAGCATGAAGTCAACATTGGCCAGTATTTTGACAGTCCAATTTGAGGCTGTTCTGAGGGAGAAAGGGGGAGAATATGTAAGAATGATAATGGTAAACAGTGGATAATTAATAAAGAATGTCTGATTTCTTTCAGAGTCTGCCTCGTTAGAAGACATGAATAGATTCTAACATTTACTGTGAAGAAATGACAGTGAAATATTAATTTTCTCCTTGATTAGATAGAACTGATGAGAAAGTCAAAGCTTAATTAGGCATAGATAATGACAGCTTATAGGTTTACTGGAATAAAAGTGAAAAAAAGACTGAAATGTCTGCTCTTTATATTTTTTGTCTTACAAGGGTTTAAACTAGCGAGAAATGTCATTAGAGGTTATAGCTAGATTATAAGAGATGAAGACAGCTGTTTTTTGGGGGTGGGGGGGGGGGGTCTCGACCTGATCCATGTTGTCAAACATCATCACCTTTAAGAAAGCATTCTAGTCCTCCGTTACCTCTTAACCATTCACGTTTTGTGCTCAAGTGGATTCATGCCATAATTATCTTACTATATCATTTGTGACAGCTGTGTGTGATGTATTCAACTCTAAAGGAATATTCTGCTCCAGTGATATGCCAGAAGGGGTCTTCAGGAAGCAGCCATTTACAGGAAAAAAAATAAAAAAATCAAATGTAATTGTGGATGTAATTATTGTATATATATTTGCAGTGTGCATGGGTGCTTTCAAATATCTCAGTTTGTGAGAGCGAGCGCAATAATGAGGCATCATTATCACAATCCAGATTTGCAAAAAAATTCACTTCACTTGCATGCCAAGCAAACATATACTGCAACACTCCTACAGACTATTCATCCATTTTTTTATATACAAAAACATCACTTCGGTATGAATTTAAAAACGAATGTAAATGTCCCTGATACCAATAATAGCTGACTGCCTTTTTTATCTCCATCGAAGCACACAAACCCAGACCTTTAGAAAATGTAATATTTCCTTTGAAGTTGAGTTGCTGTGAAGTTTAGTCGCTGCTATTTGTGTGACAACAAACAACCTCTGGGGTGTAGATGATTGACAAGTTGTGACACATAATTAGTCACATCCTGTCGTTCTATTCCTTCATGGAGACTCTCAGGCTGATCTGCCACAACACCTGACAGCGACAGCGGCGGAACGGGAGAGGTGTACGCCAGATAAGACAATGTCCCTCCATGCAAAGAGAAAGGGTTGAACTTTATACCTCGAAGTTTGTACCCAGTGGAATAAAACTCAACTTTGTTTATCCCTGTGGGGCAGTTGTAACCAGGCCAGATCTCAGTTTCCTTTCAGGTCTTGTTGTTAGCATAGCAGATATGGGTAGTTATTTTGTAAAGCCATACCGCGCCGCATATGAGACCCACTAGCTTCACCCACCCATGGAATACTGTTTAAGAACACATCAATAGGGCCCTTTACTACCCTCACCCTTCTGCACCCCTGCAACAGAGCTCCCTTCCAGAGGTTTGATTGTGTGTGAGCGTGTGTGTGTGTTTTCACATGTTAAGCTTAAACTTCACATCTTAAATCATATTTTCCTTTGTACACTGCTCAAAAAAATAAAGGGAACACTTAAACAACACAATGTAACTCCAAGTCAATCACACTTCTGTGAAATCAAACTGTCCACTTAGGAAGCAACACTGATTGACAATAAAGTTCACATGCTGTTGTGCAAATGGAATAGACAACAGGTGGCAATTATTAGGCAATTAGCAAGACACCCCCAATAAAGGAGTGGTTCTGCAGGTGGGGACCACAGACCACTTCTCAGTTCCTATGCTTCCTGGCTGATGTTTTGGTCACTTTTGAATGCTGGCGGTGCTTTCACTTTAGTGGTAGCATGAGACTGAGTCTACAACCCACACAAGTGGCTCAGGATGGATGGAACATCAATGCGAGCTGTGGCAAGAAGGTTTGCTGTGTCTGTCAGCGTAGTGTCCAGAGCATGGAGGCGCTACCAGGAGACAGGCCAGAACATCAGGAGACGTGGAGGAGGCCGTAGGAGGGCAACAACCCAGCAGCAGGACCGCTACCTCCGCCTTTGTGCAAGAAGGAGCAGGAGGAGCACTGCCAGAGCCCTGCAAAATGACCTCCAGCAGGTCACAAATGTGCATGTGTCTGCTCAAACGGTCAGAAACAGACTCCATGAGGGTGGTGTGAGGGCCCGACATCCACAGGTGGGGGTTGTGCTTACAGCCCAACACCGTGCAGGACGTTTGGCATTTGCCAGAGAACACCAAGATTGGCAAATTCGCCACTGGCGCCCTGTGCTCTTCACAGATGAAAGCAGGTTCACACTGAGCACATGTGACAGACGTGACAGAGTCTGGAGACGCCGTGGAGAATGTTCTGCTGCCTGCAACATCCTCCAGCATGACCGGTTTGGCGGTGGGTCAGTCATGGTGTGGGGTGGCATGTCTTTGGGGGGCAGCACAGCCCTCCATGTGCTCGCCAGAGGTAGCCTGACTGCCATTAGGTACCGAGATGAGATCCTCAGATCCCTTGTGAGACCATATGCTGGTGCGGTTGGCCCTGGGTTCCTCCTAATGCAAGACAATGCTAGACCTCATGTGGCTGGAGTGTGTCAGCAGTTCCTGCAAGAGGAAGGCATTGAAGGCATTGATGCTATGGACTGGCCCATCCATTCCCCAGACCTGAATCCAATTGAGCACATCTGGGACATCATGTCTCGCTCCATCCACCAACGCCACGTTGCACCACAGACTGTCCAGGAGTTGGCGGATGCTTTAGTCCAGGTCTGGGAGGAGATCCCTCAGGAGATCATCTGCCACCTCATCAGGAGCATGCCCAGGCATTGTAGGGAGGTCATACAGGCACGTGGAGGCCACACACCCTACTGAGCCTCATTTTGACTTGTTTTAAGGACATTACATCAAAGTTGGATCAGCCTGTAGTGTGGTTTTCCACTTTAATTTTGAATGTGACTCCAAATCCAGACCTCCATGGGTTGATAAATTTGATTTCCATTGACCATTTTTGTGTGATTTTGTTGTCAGCACATTCAACTATGTAAAGAAAAAAGTATTTAATAAGAATATTTCATTCATTCAGATCTAGGATGTGTTATTTTAGTGTTTCTAAAAATCTCATGTTCACAGGTGGAATTGTAAGTTCCCAGAGGTGGTGCTAATGTGTTGCAGTAGCAGTGTTTCCACATACAGAATTGCAAATGCTGTAATGCAGTTCTGCAAATAGGTAACAGCCTACCTGAGTATAACAATTCAAGTGTCTTAAAAGTATGGTGTCTTATTTCTGAGCCATCCATTCTGAGTGTTACTGCTGCAGGTGCATGCCTCTCTTCTTCATACGTAGGTCTGTGACCATTTGGAAAAGCACAATGTAAAGAACAGAGAAACTAGCACTCTGCACATTCGTATTTATCCTGTTTAATTAACATGTTACTATTAACTCTGTCAAAGTTAACTTGAGTTAACTTTTAAGTCACAATTTGTTTTCAATTGCGTCGTCTTAAAGCGTTCAATATACACTGAGAATATGCGTGGCTTTCTTGTGACTTTTCTTTTGCAAAATATCTATGAATTAACTGACTTATTGTCAAATAATTGTCAACATGCAGGGTAGCCTATGTAGTGTAGCCTAGTGGTTAGAGCGTTGGTCTTGTAACCGGAAGGTTGCAAGTTCAAACCCCTGAGCTGACAGGGTACAAATCTGTCGTTCTGCCCCTGAACAGGCAGTTAACCCACTGTTCCTAGGCCATCATTGAAAATAATAATTTGTTCTTAACTGACTTGTCTAGTTAAATAAAGGTAAAATATATATGTATTTTAATTAAGGTGACATTAAGGTGTGGGATGTTCAACCTATTACAATAACGGGTCTATTTTGTTCCAGCTGCTGGCATATTCTTTACATTTATAATTCACCTGTGGGAAAGTGGAGGCTCTCTCTAGATTGTTTGTGAGTAAATTACCTCTGCCCTCGACTTGCAGTTAAAACCGGTAAATGAATCTCTTGCACTGCTCTCTTCTAAAGAGGATACCAACTCAACTAAAGAGGAAAGTTTGGACACAGTGACCAACGTGACAGAGGAGACACTCCATGATCTGGAAACAGTGTGAACTAAGCTGGAAGGGGGAAAAAAATCTCCATATAAAGAAAACAAAATCACTCGAAAATCATTCACATAAATTCAACGTGCGGGTCACTGGACTTGAAGCGCGGAATCCAACTTTCTTAATGAGCAATCTTTACTATGAACCGTTTAGGCGTTAGAATCTGGGCCCCATGCTGCTGATACATATTGCACACCATATGGGTCCTCTCCGGAACAAATCTCGTTGAATGATTTTACGAATCCACAGTTTTGAAGTCAAACTGCAAATTGTTCGCCTCGTAACAGAATCCGGGGTCCTGACCCATGTGGAGAAGAGGATCAGCATATGTGACTGACCGGATCAAATCAGTCTTAGGTAGCAACATTTTTAATTGGGTTTTTGACATTGGTCAAAAGTAGAGACTCAGAGCTTCAAAACGGTATATCATATACTGCATTTTTGAGGAACAATGGGGAAGTAATTCTGCTTTGAAAGTTGATAAACTTGTAAACTCACTTTTGAGAAAAGGACCATTGAATGTTTTGGTACCTACTAGAGCTCTCCTTTGTCTACACCCATTCAGCGTTGTTCACACCGTCTTTTAAACCAGCCACACCCATCTCTTAAAGGATTCACATGTGAGGTCATGTGTTAAACAGTGAGAAGTATAGTAAATATTAAGACTAAAAGTGGTAGTAGCCTGTAATAAGGAAAGTTCCGAAGTAAATAGAAAGTGTCCAGATAAAAATATTTTATAAATATTACATGAATCAAGAATTGTAAGTCAGTGAGCGGTATGAGGGCTGCTTGGTCCCATGGTGTGTATACTTGCGTACTATTGTTTGTACAGATGAACGTGGTATCTGCAGGAATTTAGAAATTGCTCCCAAGGATGAACCAGACCTGTGGTTGTCTACCATTTTATTTCTGAGGTCTTGGCTGATTTCTGTAGATTTTCCCATGATGTCAAGCAAAGAGGCACTGAGTTTGAAGGTAGGCCTTGAAATAAATCCACAGGGACACCTCCAATTGACTCAAATTATGTCGGAAGCTTCCATGACATCATTTTCTGGAATTTTCCAAGCTGTTTAAAGGCACAGTCAACTTAGTGTATGTAAACTTTTGACCCACTGGAATTGTGATACAGTGAATTATAAGTGAAATAATCTGTCTCTAAACAATTGTTTGAAAATTACTTGTGTCACGCACAAAATATATGTCCTAACCGACTTGCCAAATCTATACCTTGTTAACAAGAAATTTGTGGAGTGGTTGTAAAACGAGTTTTAATGACTCCAACTCCATACCTAATTGTATGTAAACTTCCGACTTCAACTGTATATTTAGACTTTTTGACTTTCTTTGCATGGTTTCTGGGTGGGGAGGGAGGATGTGGGTGTGCGGTTGGATGGGCACTGAGGGAGTGAAATGGGTTTGAGTTAACTTTCCATGCATTTAATTGATTGTTTTTGTACCTGTAACCCCCATCTGGAAAAGAAAAATGACAATACTGAATAAATAGTTGGTGATTAAAAAAAGAAGTAACTTTGTGTTTATCAAGTTACCTGATTTAGCTAACCGTTATTTTGGACAAAATCAACACGCCAATATTTGTACAATGTTTTTTTGGTATAAAAAAATCCTAAATTACAACACAATTGGAGCTAATTATGCATTTGTGATTAGTCGTGATTAATCACAGCAAAACCTTTGATTAACTTCTTCCAGATAGGGGGCGCTCTTTTAATTTTTGGATAAAAAACGTTCCCGTTTTAAACAAGATATTTTGTCACGAAAACATGCTCGACTATGCATTTAATTGACAGCTTTGGAAAGAAAAAACTCTGACGTTTCCAAAACTGCAAAGATATTATCTGTGAGTGCCCCAGAACTAATGCTACAGGCGAAACCAAGATGACATTTCATACAGGAAATGGTCCAGATTTTGAATGACCTGTGTTCCAATGTCTCCTTATATGGCTGTGAATGCGCCAGGAATGAGCCTGCACTTTCTGTCGTTTCCCCAAGGTGTCTGCAGCATTGTGACGTATTTGTAGGCATATCATTGGAAGATTGACCATAAGAGACTACATTTACCAGGTGTCCATCCGGTGTCCTCCATCGAAATTATTGCGTAATCTCCAGCTCCATGCGCATTCCATTTTCTTCAGAGGAGAAAGTCAACTGCCACGAATGATTTATCATCGATAGATATGTGAAAAACACCTTGAGGATTGATTTTAAACAACGTTTGCCATGTTTCTGTCGATATTATAGAGTTAATTTGGAAAAAAAGTTTGCATTGTAATGACTTCATCTTTTTTTTTTTTGGTAGCCAAACGGAGCGATTTCTCCTACACAAAGAATCTTTCAGGAAAAACTGAACATTTGCTATCTAACTGAGAGTCTCCTCATTGAAAACATCTGAAGTTCTTCAAAAGGTAAATGATTTTATTTGAATGCTTTTCTTGTTTTTGTGAAGATGTTGCATGCTGAATGCTAGGCTTAATGGTATGCTAGCTATCAATACTCTTACACAAATGCTTGTTTAGCTATGGTTCAAAAGCATATTTTGAAAACCTGAGACGACAGTGTTGTTAACAAAAGGCTAAGCTTGAGAGCAAATCGATTTATTTCATTTAATTTGCGATTTTCATGAATAGTTAACGTTGCGTTATGGTAATGAGCTTTAGGCTATAAATAGGATCCCGGATACGGGATTGCTCGTCCCAACAGGTTAACTCGATTATTCATCTATTCTTATTTGACAGCCCTAGTTGACCTTAAATGTGAAAATGTTACAAGGAGTGGAACAGGGGAACCCAAGAACAAACTCAGAGACACAGGGGGGAGATCAGGGGAAGCTTGGGCAGTTTGCTGGAAAACAGGTGTGGAGGCTGAGGCTGGAGCGAGAGGGGTTGGGACAGGGTAAGCAGGTCCAGAGGGGAATCCAAGGGAGTAGTATAGTGGGGTATCCGGGACAGAGAAGCAGGATGACGAGATGTGGGATTCCCGTCAGAGCGGGCAGAACTGTAGCGGAGAGGAAAATAGCATCAGGCAAGGAAAACAGGCACAACAGGATCTGAATAGTAACAAATGGCTAGAAGCGTAGACTGATTGAGCAGAGATTACAATTTGGCAGCGTGGAACTGGCAGGGCTGAGTATTTGTAGAGGTCTTGATTATGGAACAGGTTGCAGCTGGTGCGTATCTGCTCTGACTCCAGCACACATGTCTCTGCCCACACACACACACACACACACACACACACACACACACACACACACACACACACACACACACACACACACACACACACACACACACACACACACACACACACACACACACACACACACACACACACACACACAGAGAGAGGGGGAGTGGTGGCAGGTCAAGAACACACAGGATGAGCAGTAGAGGGCGGTGCAGGACAGAAAATACACACGTTAAAGTGTAGAGGATATGAGCCGGTTGCTCATGGTCACTTGATGAGGTAGCTCTGTCTGCGACTTCAAAGTTAGCGTTGGCTCTCTTGGTCGAATGATCAAGATGTTGGCTTCTCCTTTGGGAGATCTGGGTTCTAATCATGCCAGTTACAAAAGATCACGTGAAACTTTGGGAAACCACATATGTTTTTTACTGTTTTTTTTATCATTATACATTTCTTTTTGTAAGGGTATGTACTTCATGTGTGTGTAACCTTTCCCAATGTGTGTGTAACCTTAGCCATCCCCAAGAGCACGCTGGGAGTGACAGCCAGTCATCAGACAGAATGAGAGAGATAAAAAGAGAAGAACAAGTAAAAGAAGGACAGAGAGAGAGAGAGAGAGAGAGAGAGAGAGAGAGAGAGAGAGAGAGAGAGAGAGAGAGAGAGAACCATGGTCATTATCCTGCAGGGTCATTATGCCCCATCCATCCCACGTCTGCCACGCCCCCCTCGCCCACGCTGTGGGCCTGCTAATTGGCCCAGTGTACAGTGTGCTGTTTGCTGAAGCACTGGAGCACCGGGCCAGTCTGATGAAGGGCACTTTGAGGGAATGTGGTGAGCTCAATTTGGCTCTCTGTCGCATCACAGATTCATAGAAAGGAGAGAGGGATGGTGAGGGGGTGGTCTCTGAAGGAAAGGAGGAAGGAGAGAGGGAAGGGAAGGATGAAGGATGGGGAATAGGGGATAGGGATGTTGAGGGGGTGGTGCATGGAAATGTGGAAGGAGAGAGGGGAGAGCATAGCCGCAAAGTCGCTGGTGATACAGACGTATATATCCACTAACACAGGACTATTAAAGGCTCAGGAGATTATTCCATTTAATTAGATCTGCTTTCATATAGTTGATTAATGGAATAAAGTTATATTTATATATTTGTTGTTTGCTGTCAGTTATTAAGCATCCTAAATATTTCATATTTTTTGTTGCCCACTTAATGTATCGCTATATACTTTTTAAATTCTTATTCTTCAGGGGGTGCTGCAGCACCCTCAGCAACCCTACTTCCCGTGGATATGGGGAAGAGGGATGGTGAGGGGTGGTGTCTTGAAGGAAAGAAGGAAGGAGAGAGGGGAGAAGGATGGGGGTAGTGTCTTGAAAAGAAGGACATGTACAGTAGAGGTGGGAATGGGAAGGAAGGGCGCTTGGGGTCCTTGGGGTTTGCCCAGAGCTGTAGACAAGAGCACACTTCTCATGAGTTGCTTATAACCAGCACATATGGTTATGTTGTCATTGGATAATGAGCGACTAGAGTTTTGATCTGACACTCTACATGGCTCTGATTTACTGAGGGCTACACGGAGGGGCATCTACTACCTTCAGGCCTCATGATTTTGCTGTTCGTCATTCCATTGCATTAAAAGTCTCACTCAGTGAACCTCCAGTCAGCATCATGTCTTTGTTACTATGTCTCATTCTAAATGATGTCTCTGCAATCACATTGTATGGAGGTGGTGGTTCAGTGAGAAATACGTTTTGTAAAGAATAAAATAAAATGTTAAACTTAAGTAGGAATACGATCTTTTACTTCAGGTTAAACTCAAGCAAAGCATACTAGTTAATGACAAACAAACCTGCGGCTCTCACAAAACAAATGCATGCTAAACCAGTTATAAGATGGTCGTTAGAAACAATAATGCGATTAATAATCATTTTTAAAGCTGATTTGAAAATGTATATAAATGAAACAACAGTGGGACGGATCATACAGCCTTCTGAGACTCAACAACTCTGAAGCAACTATCAGCATACTTCAAATAATCATTATACACAGAGATCCCCCAAGAATAAATAGTGGATACTGTTAAAACACTAGCACGGAGAAAAGCACCAGGATTGGATGGCTTTCCCATAGATCATAAAACACGGGACGAGATGTTAAAAACTGTCCATTGTGCCAATATATGGAATGCACTCGCATGAGATTTGCCGTGATGTTGACAGAGTGGCATGGGAGGTTTATTTCTTAAACTGGGGTAAGATGTCAATTTTGGGACACATCCTCAGTAGTGTGCCTTCAAATCAGTGGGTGTTTCGGCCTTTAATCACGAAACACCCTCATCAAAGGTGGCCAGCTAAAGGGTGATCAAGTCTTAGCTTGTGTCCCATGCCCAATTAAGATGTCCCACGGGACTATGCAAGGCAGGGGCGTCCTCTTCCCTGAGCCAGCCATACAGCTGACCGCATACCTCATATGCCCTCCTCAAGTTGGAGGGATCTGAATTGGGTTCTCAGGTGGGGGTGGGGGGTCATGAAGTTATAGCCCAGCAAGGGTCCTTCCGTTTGATCCAGATCCACTGGCTGCCTCTTTCAGCTGCTTGAGAAACTGCTCTGACGGTCTGCCGCAGAGCCTGTCCATGGATTCCAAGTTCTTTCAGCAACCTGATGATGGAAGAAGCCACGAATCCTCTGCATCCCACTTCAACTGGCCAGACTTTTGCATTCCAGACACGCTGAGTTGCGTCTGCTGCCAACTCTGTGTAACGCAGTTTCTTACGCTCGTAGGCCTCTTCAACAGAGTTTTCCCACGGGACTGTGAGCTCTATGATGTACACTGCCTTTCGTGAAGGGGACCAGAGTACCATGTCTGGCCTAAGGTTGGTAGAAGCAATCTCAGGTGGAAAAATGAGTTGCTGGCCAATATCGACAAGCATCTTCCAGTCCCGGGCCATGGCTAGGTGTCCAGTTTCTGGCTTTTTAGGAGGATACTTGGGCCTTTTCTGTCCCTCCCGGATGAATGTTGTTGTTTTGACGGGATTGCTTGTTTTTGGAGGTAATGAATTGGTTGCACTCCTCTTGGTCTCAAGTGCTGCAGCCAGGCTCTTGAGGACCTGATTGTGCCTCCAGGTGTAGCGGCCTTGTGAGAGGCTGGTCTTGCAACCTGTCTTTATATGCCTGAGAGTCGCTGGAGCTGGGCAGAGGGGGCAGGTCGAGTCCTCGCCATACCATTGATGTAGATTTTTTGGTGATGGAAGCACATCATAAACAGCTCTTATGATGAAGCTGATGTTGCTTGCCTCCATTTGCCAAAGCTCACTCCAGTTGATCTTTCTCCTCTCCAGGCCTTCCCACCGCGTCCATTGTCCTTGTTTAGCAAGAGAGACAGACTTTGCACTTCTTGTAGTCTCCTCCTGTCTGCGCACCTCCTCGACCACCAGCTTCCTGCGTTCAGATGCTGTTGCCTTATGGAACGTTGGTTTGCTTGCTGCCAGGCCAAAGCCTCCTCTTCCATGCTGGATATTCCCCACAATGTCTTGGTGTCTCAGGGCTGATGTTGCTTGCTGCACAGCCTTGGATGATGTCCATTTCCATCCAGTTTGTAGGGGAGGTGCAGCCTTGCTAATGGTCTGGTCTTTGGAGTCCTTCAATGTCATCTGAAGTCTTACTTTAGAGCACTTGTACTCCTCCGTTAGACTTGTAAGAGGTAGTTCAAGGACCGCTTTGCCATAGAGGCCGGTGTTACTCAGGCATCGTGGGACACCCAGCCATTTCTTCACGTATGAGGTAATGGTTCGCTCCATCTTCTCCACTGTTGTTATTGGGACCTCATAGACGGTGAGTGGCCACATTACCCGGGGGAGAAGTCCAAACTGTAGGCACCAAAGCTTGAGCCTCCCAGGCAGTAGGGTCTTGTTGATGTTCTCAAGACCGTTGGCGATGTCCTGCCTTACTTGCTGCACTTGATCTACTCAACATTTTGAGACAAAGTAGCCCCCGTAAGTAGCCCCCTTTACACAAATGACAACACACGTCACTTAATTAATTCAATACATCCAAGTTTCATGTATCAAACAGTTATTTCAGTTACAGTGCATTCGGAAAGTATTCAGACAACTTGACTTTTTTTCACATTTTGTTACATTACAGTCTTATTCTAGTTTTTTATTCGTTTTTTCCCCCCTCTTCAATTGACACACAATCTCTAGTCTTTAGTGACCAATCATAATGACCAAGCAAAAACAGGTTTTTTAACATTTTTGCAAATGTATTACAAATAAAAAACAGAAAGATAACATTCACATAGGTATTCAGACCATTTACTTAGGACTTTTTACTCTGTAACTTTGGCAGAGATTACAGCCTCGAGTCTTCTTGGGTATGACGCTACAAACTTGGCACACCTGTATTTGAGGACTTTCTCCCATTGTTCTCTGCAGATCCTCTCAAGCTCTGTCAGGTTGGATATGGAGCGCCGCTGCACAGCCATTTTCAGATTTCTCCAGAGATGTTCGGACATTCAGAGACTTGTCCCGAAGCCACTCCTGCATTGTCTTGGCTTTGTTCTTAGGGTCGTTGTCCTGTTGGAGGGTTAACGTTCTCCCCAGTCTGAGGTCCTGAGCACTCTGGAGCAGGTTTTCATCATGGATCTCTGTACTATGCTCCATTCATCTTTCCCTCAATCCTGACTAGTCTCCAAGTCCCTGCAACTGAAAAACATCCCCCAGCATGATGCTGCCACCACAATGCTTCACCGTAGG
The DNA here is from genome assembly GCF_021184085.1 of Oncorhynchus gorbuscha. Lineage (NCBI taxonomy): Eukaryota > Metazoa > Chordata > Actinopteri > Salmoniformes > Salmonidae > Oncorhynchus > Oncorhynchus gorbuscha. Next base: position 37,812,158 of record NC_060184.1, read on the forward strand.
TATGGTGCCAGATTTCCTCCAGACGTGACGCTTGGCATTCAGGCCAAAAAATTTAATCTTGCTTTCATCAGACCATTGTTTCTCATGGTCTGAGAGTCTTTTTGGCCAACTCCAAGCAGGCTGTCGTGAATTTTACTGAATGATATTTCTCTGTGTCTAGTTTCAATGGATAAAGCTAAGAACATTAACAACTTCATAGTTAAGAACACTTTAACAATATGGAAGAAAATGAAACACATTCTACAATAACCATTTTCACTCCCTGAAAACACAGCCTTATGGAACAACCCTTGGATAGCTATTCAGAATACGCATATTAAATTGGTCCACATGGAAAACTAAAGTCATAGAAACCGTAAATTACATGGTAACAACAAATACATTTATTTCCTTGACAGAATGTTTAAAAAAAACGAGACTGATCAATTTGAACACCTCCAAATACATGCAACTTAAATGTTACATATCATCAGAGTAACCTCAAGGGAATCTTATTTGAGTCAGAAAAGGATGTTCATTTGATAGGGAAGATATACAGAAACCTGGCAGAGAGCCTATCCAATCTATGACAATCTCTTAGAAAAATATATATATAAACCAAGATGTAAAAAGAACTGGTGTTGATTCAAGATGGAGGGAAAGTTGGAGCATAACTACAGTTGACGAAAATATATGCTTTAAACCAGTATAAAAGAATGTATAGAATGTATTATACACCAGAGTCATGTCTCAACTGAAAAACGAATAATGACTCAATAATCCATGCTTTCCAGAAATGCTATAAAGTCTGGAAGTTGTGAGCGGAGCTAGAAGGTTGGCTGTCAGATGTATTACAGTGTGAACTTCCTTTTAATTTGTCTGTCTGAATATTTAAAAACATGTCATATGGGGCTGTAGTGAGATACCCAATGGGCTGGATGTTTCTCTTTTCATTACTCATCTTACATTTACATTTACATTTAAGTCATTTAGCAGACGCTCTTATCCAGAGCGACTTACAAATTGGTGCATTCACCTTATGACATCCAGTGGAACAGCCACTTTACAATAGTGCATCTAAATCTTTTAAAGGGGGGGGGGGTAGAAGGATTACTTTATCCTATCCTAGGTATTCCTTAAAGAGGTGGGGTTTCAGGTGTCTCCGGAAGGTGGTGATTGACTCCGCTGTCCTGGCGTCGTGAGGGCGTTTGTTCCACCATTGGGGGGGCCAGAGCAGCGAACAGTTTTGACTGGGCTGAGCGGGAACTGTACTTCCTCAGTGGTAGGGAGGCGAGCAGGCCAGAGGTGGATGAACGCAGTGCCCTTGTTTGGGTGTAGGGCCTGATCAGAGCCTGGAGGTACTGAGGTGCCGTTCCCCTCACAGCTCCGTAGGCAAGCACCATGGTCTTGTAGCGGATGCGAGCTTCAACTGGAAGCCAGTGGAGAGAGCGGAGGAGCGGGGTGATGTGAGAGAACTTGGGAAGGTTGAACACCAGACGGGCTGCGGCGTTCTGGATGAGTTGTAGGGGTTTAATGGCACAGGCAGGGAGCCCAGCCAACAGCGAGTTGCAGTAATCCAGACGGGAGATGACAAGTGCCTGGATTAGGACCTGCGCCGCATCCTGTGTGAGGCAGGGTCGTACTCTGCGGATGTTGTAGAGCATGAACCTACAGGAACGGGCCACCGCCTTGATGTTAGTTGAGAACGACAGGGTGTTGTCTTGGATCACGCCAAGGTTCTTAGCGCTCTGGGAGGTGGACACAATGGAGTTGTCAACCGTGATGGCGAGATCATGGAACGGGCAGTCCTTCCCTGGGAGGAAGAGCAGCTCCGTCTTGCCGAGGTTCAGCTTGAGGTGGTGATCCGTCATCCACACTGATATGTCTGCCAGACATGCAGAGATGTGATTCGCCACCTGGTCATCAGAAGGGGGAAAGGAGAAGATTAATTGTGTGTCGTCTGCATAGCAATGATAGGAGAGACCATGTGAGGTTATGACAGAGCCAAGTGACTTGGTGTATAGCGAGAATAGGAGAGGGCCTAGAACAGAGCCCTGGGGGACACCAGTGGTGAGAGCGCGTGGTGAGGAGACAGATTCTCGCCACGCCACCTGGTAGGAGCGACCTGTCAGGTAGGACGCAATCCAAGCGTGGGCCGTGCCGGAGATGCCCAACTCGGAGAGGGTGGAGAGGAGGATCTGATGGTTCACAGTATCGAAGGCAGCCGATAGGTCTAGAAGGATGAGAGCAGAGGAGAGAGAGTTAGCTTTAGCAGTGCGGAGCGCCTCCGTGATACAGAGAAGAGCAGTCTCAGTTGAATGACTAGTCTTGAAACCTGACTGATTTGGATCAAGAAGGTCATTCTGAGAGAGATAGCGGGAGAGCTGGCCAAGGACGGCACGTTCAAGAGTTTTGGAGAGAAAAGAAAGAAGGGATACTGGTCTGTAGTTGTTGACATCGGAGGGATCGAGTGTAGGTTTTTTCAGAAGGGGTGCAACTCTCGCTCTCTTGAAGACGGAAGGGACGTAGCCAGCGGTCAGGGATGAGTTGATGAGCGAGGTGAGGTAAGGGAGAAGGTCTCCAGAAATGGTCTGGAGAAGAGAGGAGGGGATGGGGTCAAGCGGGCAGGTTGTTGGGCGGCCGGCCATCACAAGACGCGAGATTTCATCTGGAGAGAGAGGGGAGAAAGAGGTCAGAGCACAGGGTAGGGCAGTGTGAGCAGAACCAGCGGTGTCGTTTGACTTAGCAAACGAGGATCGGATGTCGTCGACCTTCTTTTCAAAATGGTTGACGAAGTCATCTGCAGAGAGGGAGGAGGGGGGGGGGGGAGGATTCAGGAGGGAGGAGAAGGTGGCAAAGAGCTTCCTAGGGTTAGAGGCAGATGCTTGGAATTTAGAGTGGTAGAAAGTGGCTTTAGCAGCAGAGACAGAAGAGGAAAATGTAGAGAGGAGGGAGTGAAAGGATGCCAAGTCCGCTGGGAGGCGAGTTTTCCTCCATTTCCGCTCGGCTGCCCGGAGCCCTGTTCTGTGAGCTCGCAATGAGTCGTCGAGCCACGGAGCGGGAGGGGAGGACCGAGCCGGCCTGGAGGATAGGGGGCATAGAGAGTCAAAGGATGCAGAAAGGGAGGAGAGGAGGGTTGAGGAGGCAGAATCAGGAGATAGGTTGGAGAAGGTTTGAGCAGAGGGAAGAGATGATAGGATGGAAGAGGAGAGATTGGCGGGGGAGAGAGAGCGAGGGTTGGGACGGCGCGATACCATCCGAGTAGGGGCAGTGTGGGAAGTGTTGGATGAGAGCGAGAGGGAAAAGGATACAAGGTAGTGGTCGGAGACTTGGAGGGGAGTTGCAATGAGGTTAGTGGAAGAACAGCATCTAGTAAAGATGAGGTCGAGCATATTGCCTGCCTTGTGAGTAGGGGGGGAAGGTGAGAGGGTGAGGTCAAAAGAGGAGAGGAGTGGAAAGAAGGAGGCAGAGAGGAATGAGTCAAAGGTAGACGTGGGGAGGTTAAAGTCGCCCAGAACTGTGAGAGGTGAGCCGTCCTCAGGAAAGGAGCTTATTAAGGCATCAAGCTCATTGATGAACTCTCTGAGGGAACCTGGAGGGCGATAAATGATAAGGATGTTAAGCTTGAAAGGGCTGGTAACTGTGATAGCATGGAATTCAAAGGAGGCGATAGACAGATGGGTAAGGGGAGAAAGAGAGAATGACCACTTGGGAGAGATGAGGATCCCGGTGCCACCACCCCGCTGACCAGAAGCTCTCGGGGTGTGCGAGAACACGTGGGCGGACGAAGAGAGAGCAGTGGGAGTAGCAGTGTTATCTGTGGTGATCCATGTTTCCGTCAGTGCCAAGAAGTCGAGGGACTGGAGGGAGGCATAGGCTGAGATGAACTCTGCCTTGTTGGCCGCAGATCGGCAGTTCCAGATGCTACCGGAGACCTGGAACTCCACATGGGTCGTGCGCGCTGGGACCACCAGATTAGGGTGGCCGCGGCCACGCGGTGTGGAGCGTTTGTATGGTCTGTGCAGAGAGGAGAGAACAGGGATAGACAGACACATAGTTGACAGGCTACAGAAGAAGCTACGCTAATGCAAAGGAGATTGGAAGGACAAGTGGACTACACTTAAATGTGTGAAGTTCCTTAAATGTGTGAAGTAATTTTGGTCTTCATCAAGTACACCGCAAATACATTTAAGGAAGATTGGGAAATAAAGTATTTATGTTGGCATTGGCAGAGATTCATAAGCAACTTATTGAATGTTTACTAAAAACTTGGAAGTCAATCAATCCGCCATCATTGACCCAATGGAAAAATCAAAGGATGTATTATTTAAATATTTAAATAGCATAGGCGACCGAGAAACACAAATTGGTACATTTTTTGTAAGTTGTTGTTATTTATATACGTTTTTGGGGGGAATGTAAAAAAATTAAATTAATAAGGGGGAAAAAACATGATATATATATACAGTGTATACTGTATATATTTTTTAAATACATTTTGTGCAAGCGGTAACTTTCCCTTAATGCTGTGTATTCCACACATACTGTTCCTGCCTAAGCTTGAATAAATCCTCTGGACTTTACTCACAGACATCCTTGTTAAAATGATCTTGACAGTTCGACAAGAACTGAACCGTATGTTAGCTTAGATGCCTTACAAGGATACCAACTAAAACGTTTTATTGTACAAGACTAATCTGCATGTTGAGCAGTTGCAATGCTTACTGCTGAGAACAGCAATTTAGCAGCAAAGTTGAGGGCCCTGGTTAGGGATGCTGTGGTGGCAGAGAGAGCGAGAGAGAAGCCTTGTCTATTCCAATTTGATGGATGTCTTCCTCACCTGGCATTAGAGAGGCAGTATATTGGGCTGACTCAGGACCTGCCACTGGAGAAGACTCATTGAATATCTAAGAGCAGCTGGCCTTTAGATCCAACGGCCGCAATAAACTTTATTTTAGGAAGAAACCGGTTTCACAGAACTTCTACTCAATTGAAGCAGATTTTTTCCCTCAAGCTTTTAGCTGTTTATACTACTCTACTGTACTCTACATTTCAAGAATAACTTTTCAGCCATTGATCTTGGTCTCATCGTAAGAAGATGCAGTTCTAATCTTTTCAAAAATCTAAATGTATTTGCGGTGTACTTGATGAAGACCAAAATTACTTCACACATTTAAGGAACTTCACACATTTAAGGAAGATTGGGAAATAGAGTATTTATGTTGGCATTGGCAGAGATTCATAAGCAACTTATTGAAACATTTTGTCAACAAGTCTACAAATCAAAGTGAATGCTAGCAACTACTGTAGTTAGCTAAATACCAAACTATACATTAACAGCTCCAGGTTTTGCTAAAGACTAGAGAGCTCCTCATTCCGAATCAACCTTGAAAGACCTGATGTCACTTGCGCGTACACACACACACACACACACACACACACACACACACACACACACACACACACACACACACACACACACACACACACACACACACACACACACACACACACACACACACACACACACACACACACACACACACACACACACACACAAAGAGCATACTCACATACACACATAGAACCCCACACACACACCCACGTACATTATTGATGTGCTGGGCTTATCAAATTGCAATAGAGAAATGAGAATGTGAAATAATCATAAAGGGGTGTACTGGCTGTGAGCTCTCTGGAGAGGGTGGAGGGGATAGAGATGCCAGAGTGAAGGAGGCAACAGCCAGGCTGGTGAGCAGAGAACTGTAGACCTCCACTCTGACAGCCGGTCCCAAATCACTCCCTATCCTTCTCCACCTCGGTGCTAACCCTTTTGATTTTGGCAGATCTATACTGATCTATACTGTACATGTTGATGATAAAGGTCATGCCCTTATACACCCCCCCCCCCCCTCCACACACACACCCTTCCAATTCACTCTAACTCTTTTTTTCTCCCCACCGTCCTCTCTCCCTCTCTCTATCCCTCTATCCCCCTCCCCTGTATCTAAATCGGTTCTGCTCTGGCAGTCTCTGTTCTTTAATCCTATCTGTAGAAGACCCAGCGGTCCTGCATTATGGAGTGATGTATGCTAATTTGGCCTGGCTGCTAAAATTAAAATTATACTGGAGCTCTTGGTGACACCAAACTGACAATACCATCAGAAAATACACTGTTATTATTACACAATAAGCTGGGGTAAAATGTAATATATAAAATGTTGTCAAATTTGAGCAACAATGAATAATACACCAAGGGGCTACAACTACCTTTATGATGAGGCCTTCTATCTGTTGTCTGAGAATAAGTCTTAGACATCAGACAGTTGAGAGAGAGAGAGAGAGAGACAGAGAGAGAGAGAGAGAGAGAGAGAGAGAGAGAGAGAGAGAGAGAGAGAGAGAGAGAGAGAGAGAGAGAGAGAGAGAGAGTGTGAGAGAGAGAGAGAGAGAGAGTGTGTGATTGATATCTGAATAATTTATTTACAAAACGCTATATCCACCTCGAAAAAAAATCTAATTTGTGTTTTTTTAAGCAGAAATAGTTGCTTATGGTTACCCTCATGTGCACTGGAGCGCCAAGTATAGGTCCAAAAGGCTTCTTAACAGTTTCTACCCCAAGCCATAAGACTGCTGAACAGCTAATCAAATGGCTACAAGGACTATTTGCATTGAACCCACACCATTTTTTTTACGCTGCTGCTACTCACTGTTTATTATCTACTATCTATAAGTAGTCACTTTACCCCTACCTACATGTACACATTACCTCGACTAACCTGTACCCTCACACATTGACTCTGTACAGGTATCCCCTCTATACGGTGCATTCGGAAAGTATTCAGATCCCTTTACTTTTTCCACACTCTGTTACTTTACAACCTATATTAAAATTGATCAAATCGTTTTTTCCCTCATCAGTCTACACACAATACCCCATAATGACATGGCAAAAACAGGTTTTTAGACATGTTTACAAAAGTAAACCCCCTTTTGACGTCAGAATAGAGTCAATCTGTTGAGGCAAGGTGTCGAAAGCGTTCAACGGGGATGCTTCCCACAGTTGTCTCAAGTTGGCTGGATGTCCTTCGGGTGTTGGACCTGTCACGTTCTGGCCATCGTTCTTGTGTGTTTTCCTTGATTTAGTGTTGGTCAGGACGTGAGCAGGGTGGACATTCTATGTTGTGTGTCTGGTTTGTCTATTTCTATGTTTGGCCTGATATGGTTCTCAATCAGAGGCAGGTGTTAGTCATTGTCTCTGATTGGGAACCATATTTAGGTAGCCTGTTTTGTGTTGGGTTTTTGTGGGTGATTGTTCCTGTCTTTGTGTTTGTGGCACCAGATAGGACTGTTTTGGTTTTTTCACGTTTCTTGTTTTGTAGATTGTTGTATTTTCATCTTTATTAAAGATGTACCAAACTACCCACGCTGCATTTTGGTCCGCCTCTCTTTCACCAGAAGAAAACCGTTACAGGACTACTCTTGATACACACGGGAAACTGTTGAGCATGTAAATCCCAGCAGCATTGCAGTTGTTGACACACGCAAACCGGTGTGCCTGGTACCCCGTTCAAAGACATCATCTTTTGTCTGCCCATTCACCCTCTGAATGGCACACCTACGCAATCCATGTCTCAAGGCTTAAAAAATACCCTCTCTGGGGCGGTTTCCAAAACAGAGTTGTATTTAAATCAGGACTTGGCTAACTGAATCCAGATGTAAAAAATTGCTTCCTTAGACGTTGCTTAATTTCAGACTATTTTAAACCATGTCTGAAAATCCATATGTACAGCCGATGACTCCAGGGAAGCTCCCAACTTCATAGAACTGTACTTTGTAGTTGGCTTGGGCAGCAGCACCAAGGAACTTTAATCCTCTGCCAGGTTTAATTTAAGCCTTTGCTTATATCTAGATGAACTCTAATCACCCTTCTGCAAATCTGACTTTTTAAATCTAGACTAGGGCAAGTCAGACTATTTTAAACCATGTCTGAAAAATTACTTTTCAGTTAGTCCAGTTTAAAAGTGCAATTTTGTCTAGGATTACGCTTAATCTGTGTCTGCGATTAAGCCTACTAAAATAACATATGGAGCTGTTTAAAGATGGTCAAACCATGGATTATTTAGCTATTTGACTTTGAATTTTAGGACACTTTAGGTATAAAACAATCTAAAAATATTTTGATTAAATATTGAATTTGGCCTTTACTACTATAACCCAAAGAAACACATTGAATAAGTCATTCATAAATTAAAAAAAAAAAAATCAAAATATAGATCATAAGGAATAAGGTTTTGAAGTGGCTGTCCTATATCTAGAATATATAAGAAAGCTCAGGATTGAGATGCAGCCCATACAAAAAAAAACATATCTCTAGCATAAACTGACAAATCTGGATGGGGATTTTTGTATGACGTTAGATTGACGCACATGTCCACCAATAGACTCTGTCTCATCCCCTTCATCTACACTGATTGAAATGACATCAATAAGGGAGCACAGCTTTCACCTGGATTCACCTGGTCAGTATATGTCATGGAAAGAGTTCCTAATGTTTTGTACACTCTGTGTATATCAGTTGTTTAGCTGGAATGGACTGTTCATATCCTGTACACTCACTGGCCAGTTTATTAGGTACACCACCCTATTCATAAAAATGTATCACTCCTACAGACAATGAGTCACGTGGCCGAGGCTCACGATATAAAGCAGGCAGACAGGCATTGAAGCTTACTGTTCGATTGAACGTTAGACTGGGCAAAACGAGTGAACGAAGTGACTTTATGCGTGGTATGATCGTCAGTGCCAGGTACGCCGGATCCAGCATCTCAGAATTGGCCGACCCACTGGGCTTTTCACGCATGTCAGTGTCTAGGGTTTCCTGAGAATGCTGTGACAAAAAGACATTCAGTCAAAGGCAGTCCTGTGGGAGAAAACAGCTCGTTGATGAGGGTTTTAAGGAGAATGGCAAGAATTGTGCACGCAAACAGGAAAATAACAACGCAGTATAACAGTGGTATCCAGATCGGCATCTCGGAACGCACAACTCGTCAGTCCTTGTCAGCAGACGGCCACACCGAGTTCCACTGCTATCAGCTAAAAAGAAGAAGAAGACGCTCCAGTGGACATGCGATAACCAACGCTGGAAAATTGAGGAGTGGGGAAAATATTACCTGGTCTGACGAATCTTGGGTCCTGTGGAGTCATGCTGATTACAGAGTCAGGATTTGGCATAAGAAGCAAGAGTCCATGACCCCATCCTGCCTGCCTGCAGTCAACGGTACAGGCTGGTGGCGGTCATGTCGAGAGGTACACATTTGGTCCCATTTCCGTACCCCAAAGAATTCAGGCTGTTCTAGAGGCTATATGGGTGTACCTACAGATGTAGGATCTTAATCTGAGTCACTTTGCTACAGCAGGAAAATAATCCTGCAGGAACAGCAAATGTTAAATTGTTCTGTAGATTATAGTTCATGGACATTTTTTTTAAGTGGTTGATACATTTTTCGCTAGGGCAAATCAAATCTGACATTTCAAAGTGAAAATGAATAACTTTAGAAGCCTTTTTAAATTTTGACTGAAAAAACCCTCCTCCTCACAGTTGCCCATGTCCCTTAATGTTGATGATGTGGTTGTTACTGACAAGGAGCACATGGCTGAGTTCTTTAATCACCACTTCATTAAGTCAGGATTTTCATTTGACTCAGGCTTGCCTCTTTGCCTGTCCAACATGTTTGTACTTTGTTTTGCGCTGCTACCATGTTGTGCTGCTGCCATGTTGTGTTGCTACCGTGTTGTTGTCATGTGTTGCTACCATGCTGTGTTGTCATGTGTTGCTGCCATGCTCTGTTGTTGTCTCTGTTGTTGTCTTGGGCCTTTTGGTAGGCCGTCATTGCAAATAAGAATTTGTTCTTAAAACCACTTAAGCTTAGGGCTTACTTTTTCAAACATTCTGTTAAAAATCGCGCAACATTTCAGCGTCCTGCTACTCATGCCAGGAAAATAGTATATGCACATTAGTATGTGTGGATAGAAAACACTCTGACGTTTCTAAAACTGGTTAAATCACGGCTGTGACTATAACAGAACGTGTGTTTTTTCGAAAAGCGCATGGAAAACTGATCACCAATAACTGGAAAAAATATCAATGCGCCACTTGCATGTATTGTCTATGGGACAGCAAATTAGATGGGGCCGAGATTGCAAGTCCTACAGCTTCCACACGATGTCGCCAGTCTTGTCAATTGCCTGGGGGTTGTTTCTTGGTCAAACGAGTAAGAGAGACCCCATTGCTTCCGGTCTCCAACAGGATGTTTTGGAAGAGAGATTTCCGACCATGATTTGAAGACGTGGAGCTATTGAATAGACATCGCCCCGTGATCAATTTGATAGATTATTAACGTTTACTAATACCTAAAGTTGGATTACAAAAATATTTTGAAATGTTTTGTGAAAGTTTATCGTCAACATTTTTAATTTAAAAAAATGACGTTGCGTTTTAAAAAGCTGTTTTTTTCTGGATCACACACTTTTCATAGATCGATATTTTGGGTATATATGGACCGATTTAATCGAAAAAAAAGACCCAATAGTGATGTTTATGGGACATATAGGAGTGCCAACAAAGAAGCTCGTCAAAGGTAATGAATGTTTTATATTTTATTTCTGCGTTTTGTGTAGGGCCGGCTATGCTAATTATTTTGTTTACGTCCCCTTCAGGTATTTCGGGGTGTTGCATGCTATCAGATAACAGCTTCTCATGCTTTCGCCGAAAATCATTTTCAAAATCTGACTTGTTGGCTAGATTCACAACGAGTGTAGCTTTAATTCAGTACCCTGCATGTGTGTTTTAATGAACGTTTGAGTTTTAACGAGTGCTATTAGCATTTAGCGTAGCGCATTTGCATTTCCAGATGGCTAGATGGGACGCCTGCGTGTCGGGTGGGCTTAAGAGGTTTTAACTGACTTCACAAAAAAAAAGATTTGCATTTGATTTGCATTTGATTTGCAGATTTGCATTTGCAAAATGATCAGCAAACAAAGGAATGATCAAATTAAGATCCTCCATCTTTAATACACTGGCCACTGATTTTATATTTGACTGTGATATGTGGTTGTCTCACCTTGCTATCTTAAGATGAATGCACTAACTGTAAGTCTATCTGCAGTAGATAAGAGAATCTGCTAAATGATAAAAATGTCAAATGTAAATGTTTTGATTCATTTTTGAAACTTTTCTTTAGCTATTGATGTCACAAATGCATCATTTGTACAATTATTTAATAACAATCTTGTTATTTGTTACATTTGACTGTACAATTTAACAGTTCTACTTATTTCTCTGAGAGTGAGGCAATAATATATTTCTAGTGTTTAAAAAAAACATGGTGAACATGTTGTGATAGACACACACACTCACTCTCACACACACACTCTCACACACACACACACACACACACACACACACACACACACACACACACACACACACACACACACACACACACACACACACACACACACACACACACACACACACACACACACACACACACACACACACACACACACACACACACACATCACAATTGCTGCTACCATATTATTATTTACTATAGATATTACTTCACAATTTATAAACTTGCCCCCCAATCCCCTCTTTCTCTGATACATAAATATTGTACTATAAATTGTGCCTTTCAGTATTACTGTATTTCTGTATTATACTTATGCTACAGTGTCAGGAGTCTTTGAAGCCCCCTCCTGCTGTTTAAAGACCAGTCACTGGCATTTTCTACAAGAAATCTGCCTCCAGAAATAAAAGCTTCTCCCAAGTGGGTGTGACACCTACTCACATTGCCTTCTGCACTGTTGCTTGGATTCCACCTGGCGATCTGTTCACCGTCTGCGTGGGCCTGTGTCCCAGGCTGGTACAGGTACAGTTGAAGTCGGAAGTTTACATACACTTAGGTTGGAGTCATTAAAACTCGTTTTCAACCACTCCATACATTTATTGTTAACAAACTATAGCTTTGGCAAGTCGGTTAGGACATCTACTTTGTGCATGACACAAGTCATTTTTCCACCAATTGTTTACAGACTTATAATTCACTGTATCACAATTCCAGTGGGTCAGAAGTTTACATACACTAAGTTGAATGTGCCTTTAAACAGCTTGGAAAATTCCAGAAAATTATGTCATGGCTTAAATGATGTCATTCTTATAATAACGTGGGGATCCTAACTGACCTAAGACAGGCGATTTTTACTAGGATTAAAGGTCAGGAATTGTGAAAAACTATGTTTAAATGTATTTGGCTAAAGTGTATGTAAACTTCCGACTTCAACAGTAAGACTCGCCCCTCTCTCCGGAGCGAGTGACTCTGAACTTACAATATATATTTTTTAAATGATTGTGAAAATTGTTATTTTGCTATTTGCCTCATGACACCTGCATACTTTGATGACTACAAACTTTCGTTACCCAACCGTGGGACAGACTGTGTTAGTTCCCACACTCGGGACTCTGACTCTCTATTGGTTACACAGACTTTGGGCCTCCCATCCTATTCTAACCACCTTTCGCCGGCTTTGAATTCATGTTAACTGATGAAATTGCTGTACAATATGATCTTGTTGCCATCTGATGGACATTCTGATGTCATAAATAGGCACTGCAGAGCTCTCCCTGTACTATGCAGTGTCTTAATTGTATTACTGTTGATGATATATGGAAATATGCATGTACACCCTGGCCCATCTACAGTTGCTAGCCCCAATTCTGACTGTGTGCTCGGATATCTGCTTCACTGATTTCTGCTCTCGTAAAAGCCTGGGTTTTTGGCACGTTAACACTAGAAGCTTATTACCTAAAATGGATCAATTGAAAGTGTGGGTTCACAGCTCCAATCCAGATGTGTTGGTCATTCCTGAGACGTGGTTAAGAAAGAGTATTTTGAATACTGATGTTAACCTTTCTGGTTATAACCTTTTTCGGCAAGACAGATCTTCCAACGGTAGGGGAGTGACAATCTTTACCAAGGATCACCTTCAGTGCTCGGTTGTCTCCACCAAGTCTGTCCCCAGACAATTTGATTTGCTGGTTTTAAGCATTAAACTTTCAAATAGCTCTTCTTTGACTGTTGCTGGGTGCTATCGTCCTCCATCAGCATCAGCCTGTACCCTACTTTCCCTAAGCTCTCTCCTGGCCCCTTACACGGAGTCTGAATTTGTCCTGCTAGGTGACCTAAAGTGGGACATGCTTAACCTTTTGCGTGTAGGGGGCAGTATTTTTGTTTTTGGCAAAAAAATGTACCCATTTGAAACTGCCTATTTCTCAGCCCCAGAAACCAGAATATGCATATAATTGTCAGATTGATAGAAAACACTCTAACGTTTCCAAAACTGTAAAAATATTTTCTGTGAGTATAACAGAACTGATATTGCAGGCGAAAGCCTGAGAAAAATCCAATCAGGAAGTGCCTCTTATTTTGAAACCCTTGTGTTCCTATGCATGCCTATCCTCCATTTAAAGGGATATCAACCAGATTCATTTTCTATGGCTTCCCTAAGGTGTCAACAGTCTTTAGACATAGTTTCAAGCTTTTATTTTGAAAAGTGAGCGTGAAAGATCACAGCCATTTTCTCTCTCCTATGGAAGAAGCTACATTCCGGTTGACATATTATCGATTATATATTGTAAAAACAACCTGAGGCTTGATTATAAAAAACATTTGACATGTTTCTACAACCATTGCAGATACTATTTGGAATTTTCGTCTGCGATGTCGTGACCACTCGAGCCTGTGGATTTCTGAAGATAACGCTCCAAACAAATGGAGTTATTTTGGATATAAAATAATCTTTATGGAACAAAAGTAATATTTATTGTGTAACTGGGAGTCTCGTGAGTGCAAACATCCAAAGATCATCAAAGATAAGTGATTTATTTATTGCTTTTCTGACTTTCATAACCAATCTACTTGGCTGCTAGTTGTTATATTTTGTCAACTGAGAGAGATGTTCTTACATAAACGCTTGGTATGCTTTCGCCGAAAATCTGTATTGAAATCTGACACGCCAGGTGGATTAACAACAAGCTAAGCTGTTTTGCTATATTGCATTTGTGATTTCATGAAAATTAAATATTTTTTGTAATTTCATTTGAATTTGGCGCTCTGCAATTCAGCGGATGTTGATGAAAATGATCCCGCTAATGGGATGGGTGCATCAAGAAGTTAACCTGTCTCTCCTTTCTGGAGAGATTCAAATTTCTTGGAAGGCAGCTGCAGTTCATCCTTTATTTAAAGGGGGAGATCAAGCTGATCCTAACTCTTATAGGCCTATTTCTATTTTGCCCTGTTTATCAAAGTGTTGGAAAAACTTGTCAATAATCAACTGACTAGCTTACTTGATGTCTATAGTATTCACTCGGGTATGCAATCTGGTTTCCACTAAGTTTATGGATGTGTCACTGCAACCTTAAACGTCCTCAATGATGTACCTGAGGGGTCTTAGGCCTGGTTTGCTAACTACCTCTCTCAAAGTGTGCAGTGTATAAAGTCAGAAAATCTGCTGTCTCAGCCACAGCCTGTTACCAATGGAGTACCCCAAGGCTCAATCCTAGGCCCCACGCCCTTCTCAATTTACATCAACAACATAGCTCAGGCAGTAGGAAGCGCTCTCATCCATGTATATGCAGATGATACAGTCTTATACTCAGCTGGCCCCTCTCTGGATTTTGTGCTAAATGGTCTACAACAAAGCTTACTTAGTGTCCAACAAGCTTTCTCTACCCTTAACCTTGTTCTGAACACCTCCAAAACAAAGGTAATGTGGTTTGGTAAGAAGAATGCCCCTCTTCCCGCAGGTGTTATTACTACCTGTGAGAGTTTAGAGTTTGAGATAGTCACCTCATACAAGTACTTGGGAGTATGGCTAGACGGTGCACTGTCCTTCTCTCAGCACATATCAAAGCTGTAGGCTATAGTTAAATCTAGACTTGTTTTCATATATAGTATTCGCTCCTCTTTCACCCCACCTGCCAAACTATCCCTGATTCAGAGGACCATCCTACTCATGCTAGATTATGGAGACATAATTTATAGATCAGCAGGTAAGGGTGATCTCGAGTGGCTAGACGTTCTTTACCATTCGGCCATCATATTTGCCACCAATGCTCATTATAGGACACATCACTGCTCTCTATACTTTTCTGTAAACTGGTAATCTCTGTATAACCGTCGCAATACCAACTGGTTGATGCTTATTTATAAAACCCTCTTAGGCCTCACTCCATCCTATCTATAATAATAATAATATATGCCATTTAGCAGACGCTTTTATCCAAAGCGACTTACAGTCATCTGAGATATCTACTGCAGACCTCATCATCCACATACAACACCTGTTCTGACAGTCATATTCTGTTAAAGGTCCCCAAAGCACACACATCCCTTGGTCGCTCCTCTTTTTTCAGTTTGCTGCAGCTAGCGACTGGAACGATCTGCAACAAACACTCAAACTGGACAGTTTTATCTACTCAGTGGCCACAGAGCGTAATTCAATACACGCGTAATAAGGTTGGCGGTTGCTATCATCTCTCGTCTTCTTCCACCACTGTAACACTATTTACAGTCGTCTACAGTGTGACTTTGAAGGTGGAACTCTCGACAAGGGCCCCTTTTCCAAGGCTCAGTGCCAGCGTACTGTATACCTGAGCCTTCTACATTTGCAAGAGAAAATGTAATAAATACTTCATATATCTGATGTTGCACCACAAGGTAATCCTAATTCACACGACGAGCTAATTATAATCCTATCAATGTGATATCCTTCCACTTGGTAAGGTAGTGATATCACCAATTTAAGCCATAAAAATAAAGGACAGTCAGTCGGTCATATATATTTAGCCCATGCTGTAGGTGTCATGCATTGAACATATCTCATTAGTCTACAGGAGAATGGTTCTGGCCTGTCTACTGCTAAAGTGCTATATAATCAAACTGTGATGGGCTCCTTTCTCATCTCACAAAATATTATAGCCTTCCGGAATCTGATTCACATTTTTCTTCTATTTTCATCCGGCTCTGGGAAAGAGAGAGAGAGTCAGATTTCCTTGAAGTTAATGACATTGTCACAGCACCTTATCAAATTAGCAGTGTGTAAGCAATAACATCTGGCAAATACATGGTGCATGTAATGTCTGCTCAGCCTCACTACTCCTCAGAGAGAGATTTTGATTTTGATTTATTAGGATCCCCGTTAGCCGACGCCAATGGCGACAGCTAGTCTTACTGGGGTCACATAATGAAGAAGACATTACAGACCAAAAGAATACTTTACAAAGACTTTACAATTTACATGCAGAGAGAGGGAGGGAGAGGGGGGGTGGAGAAAGAGAGAGGGAGGGAGCGAGGGAGGGTGTAAAAAAAGATAGATATGAAGTGAGAGGACACAGGGAGACAGGGAGAGGAGCAGGGAGAGAGAGACAGGGAAAAACAGAGGAAGGAAGAGAGGGGAGAGATACAAGGAAAATATATAGGAGAGAGGAAGAGAAAGAAAAGATAGAAGATAGAAGCATGACCAAAGCCTCAGAGAGTGAGATAGAATGAGACTAAGGGGATGATGGGAGAATAAGAAATAGAAAGAGAGAGAGAGAGAGAGACCAATACTCCTTAAACCTTCAAGGCTACCCACCTCTTGTAATTAGTAAAACCGACAGTGGTAAAAAAAAAGAGAGAGACCTACAGTCTTTAATAAAATATTAAAAGCCTAATTAAAATGAGTTAGGCCTTCCAGCCTACACTCTGAAGCTTAACGAACCAAGACATCTTTATATAACACCTCGGCCATAATGACAGGATGGGAGATTTGACTTCATTTGATCTGAGAAATGAATCAATTGAATAATACTTGACAGATCAGTGCAGAGAGAATCTCATGTCAGACATATGTGTATGATTGTTTCGTCATGTTATGTGTGAACCACAGAAAGAACATGGTTGGTGTTAAAGTAACATCTAATGAGGATCCAAGGCATCAAAATATCTTAGATTGAATCTAATCTTATTGTATTGTCTCCTGTTACAGAATCATCTTAACTAGAATGGAGCGATCACAGCTTCTCACTGCTGGCTGTCTGGCAACACTAAGCCTTGACAGTTAGTGTTGGCTGGCCACCCATGCTGTCACTGTAAGTCTTCCCCTCCAATGGAGAGCCAGCTGGCCTGGCTGAAACTGATACACATTCCACCACCAGCACACTGCAGACTGAGAGAACTCTGGGAGGACAGAGGAGAGGAGGGAACTGCAGGGGAGGAGTAGACAGAGGAGGGGTATAGGGGATGGCATGAGAGGAGATCCCAGCAAACAGGGGACGGCCTGAGAACATTCGGCGACGTTCCCATTAGTTCCCTTAATAAGGGTTTCGATGCGACTTTATCCAACTGAGAATGTAGCGTGATGGTCCCAAGGGAATGTTCTCTGGGGGACCTTTGTGCAGTTCCCTGTAAGTTCCCAGGACATCACTAAGGACCATGTCAGGAACTTTTTATGATATTCTCAGGAATTTAATTTCACAAGTCATTAGGACGTTGCATGATGGTCCCAAAGGATCTCTGGGGGCAATTTGTATAGTTCCCTGGTTTGTCCTGAGATGTTTTTAAGACTTTCTTGGGACATTGTGTCATGGTCCCCTCAAGGTACCCTCACTGTTCTTGGGATATTCTCTCATGGTCCCCTAGAAGTTTTGTCTAATTCCTAGTTTGTCCCTTGGATGTCACCAAGGACGTTTTTAGGACGTTCTTGGGTAGTTGTGTTATGGTCCCCTGAAGGTCTACTGAACCTTCTTGGGACGGCGTGTCATGGTCCCCTGGAGGTTTTCGTAACGTGATGGTCCCATGTGTCCCAAACCATTATAAGTAAATGAATGAAATGATATGGGGATTTTATGGTTAGTAGTAGGAGGTTCGGCTATAAAGTGTAAAATCTTTCATCAATTACAATATGATTACATTTGACATGATCACTTAGTACAGACTTTTCAATATGACCCCATGTAACTCAAAACCTCTGGATATGGGGTACGCTGATATTTCTGTTGCGCACTGTCTGTAGAATTTCTGAAGTCCGTTACACATTCATTACTTATAATACATACGATGCATTTGAAAACGATTCAACTTTTCCACATTTTGTTATGTTACAGCCTTATTCTAAAATGGATGAAATAAAACAAAATCCTCATCAATCTACAAACAATAATGACAAAGCAAAAACATTTTTTAGTTTTTGCAGATGTATTACAAAAAACAGAAATACCTTATTTAAATAAATATTCAGACTCAGTTGCATCCTGTTTCCATTGATCATCCTTGAGATGTTTCTACAACTTGATTGGGGTCCACCTGTGGTAAATTCAGTTGATAGGACATGATTTGGAAACATCTGTCTATATAAGGTCCCACATTTGACAGTGTAATTCAGAACAAAAACCATGCCATGAGGTCAAAGAAATTGTCTGTAGAGCTCCAAGACAGGGTGTGTTGAGGCACAGATCTAGGGAAGGGTACCAAAACATGTCCCCATTATTCTTAAATGGAATAATTTTGGAACCACCAAGTCTGGCCACCCAGCCAAACTGAGCAGTCAGGGGAGAAGGGCCTTGGTCAGCGAGGTGACCACAAACCCGATGGTCACTCTGACAGAGCTCCAGAGTTCCTCTGTGGCGATGGGACAACATTCCAGAAGGAGAACATCTATACAGCACTCCACCAATCAGGCCTTTATGGTGGAGTGGCCAGGCGGAAGCCACTCCTCAGTAAAAGACACATGGAAGCCTGCTTAGAGCTCTCAGACCGTGAGAAACAAGATTCTCTGGTCTGATGAAACCAAGACGGAACTTTTTGGCCTGAATGCCAAGCATCACGTCTGGAGCAAACCTGACACCATCCCTACAGTGAAGCATGGTGGTAGCAGCATGCTGTGGGAATGTTTTTCAACGGCAGGGACTGGGAGACTAGTCAGGATTGAGGCAAAGCTGAACGGAGCAAAGTACAGAGAGATCCTTGATGAAAACCTGCTCCAGAAACCACAGGACATCAGGCAGGGGTGAAGGTTAACCTTTCAACAGGACAATGACCCTAAGCACACAGCCAAGACAATGCAGGAGTGGCGTCTTGACAGATCTCTAAATGTCTTTGAGTGGCCCAGGCAGAGCCCGGACTTGAACCCGATCAAACAGCTTCAGCGCTGTTACTCCTCACCCATCCTGACAGAGCTTGAGAGGATCTGCAGAGATGAATGGGAGAAACTCCTCATATACAGGTATGCCAAGCTTGTAGAGTCATACCCAAAAAGACTCGAGGCTATCTCAACTGGTAACCATGGCCGAATACCGACCGGGCATGGTGCGTGCCCAGTGGCCTCATTGATTTTGTTAGTTATTCTCACACTGATATTCCATAAACATGGCAGAAGTCGTTTCCAAATGTGTAGAATTGCAAAAAATGTGCTTTAAAACAGCAAAAATGTTGCTCCACCCCATGGGAAAATGGATTAAATTTAACAAAAGTAGCTGCAAAGTTGCATTTTTTTCTCTCTGCCCCATGGCAAAATGAGTACATTTGCAGAAAACTTGCTTTACAACTGCAATATTTGCTCTATGCGTAGAATTGCAGAAAATGATTTTAAAAACAAAATGTTCTCTCCAACCTCAAGAGGGGAGCCACTAAAATGTGGGGACCCCCAACTTCTGCAGCTAGTGATGTCTGATTGCCCAACAATCTGCTCATTCACCTCATCCCCTCCTCCCTCTTCCGTCTCTGGAGACCTCCTTCCGTTCCTTTACCGCCCTCATCAACCTATCTGATGTAAAAAATAACAGACAGGTATCCTTTCTTTCTTTTCTATGTCTAGCATGAAGATTGTTCCATGTCTAATCAAACATTTAACTTAAATTAAATCAAAGAATAACTGTATTTTTACATACCTGTAACCTGTGTGTTTGTTGTTTAAGTCTCCTCCCCTGTTCTTAAACTCTGCTCCTGTTCTCCGGGACCCATGGGTTCTGCCTAAAAATCCGACGTTGATCCACCTGATGTCCTCCATTACCAACCACCCTCCATCTTGTCATGACATCATCGACAGCTACCGTTATTGTCATTATCTGCTAAGAAGATTTACTTGCTGTGTCATATTGGACACACAATATGTGAGATACACAGATGGACTTAAAACACCTGCACTCCAAACACTCTTCAAGTCCTCCTTCTGAGACTGGCTGGCTGTTAAGAACAAGTGACAGAACCACTCACCCAAACAGCACCCACCTCCAGTCTGTGATTGTCATGTGACTGTATTAAAAATCTGTGAAAATAAATGTATGAAATACATGTACCGTAAAGAGATTAAAGTTTATATATTTACATTTTAAATATTGTCAGGTTCGTTTTCACAGCTGTTTCACAAGGTGTTCATTGTTGTAAAGTTTAACATATCTGTTACAGAACCCCCCCTGCCGAGAGCACTACAGGAGCACTGTCTGTCTTTCACCCATCCTCGCCCTTTCTCCCCCTCACCCGAGAGATCAATATCTCCTCCAGCTCATGGCTTCAGCCAATCGAACAATAGACATGTGTCTCACCTCTGTGCGTCCTCTAGCCTTGCAGTCTCTCCAGGCCCCGATTGGCTAGCCAGCCTGACCCATGCTCTCCAAGGGAGTACATATTTCCCGTAACTGAACAGTGTTATTCCAGTCTGTGATGGTGGAAGTATGTGCATGGGATGGTTGACTACAAAGTAAGTTGCTGTCGCTGTTATCAGTGCAGTATGTGGACTAGCGGTATTCTATGTAGTTGTAATTTCTATTATTATTATGTTACTACTAATTGTCTGCAATGATCAGTTTTTGCTCTTATGCATTTCTGTGCAATAGCCTACTATTTGTATAATATACAGTCCTTGCGATTATTATTACTGTGCTATTGCAATGCTAGTCAATAATTGGGTGTTACTATGTAATACATGGTTACTAGCGTATTATTAGATACAGTCCTTGTTGTTCTATCCCATATCTCATTCTATCGTTCTTTGCAAATATCTATTCAGGTCAGTGTATTTATCTCCTGTATAGCATATTTATTAGCTCTCTGTTTTTGTCCATTACAGAACCATACCCATGTTCATCTTCTCTTGTGTGAGATTAAAGTTACTGTGTGTATTAACTCTTGGGCTGCTTTGCTGCCCTCTAACCGGAGGCGGTGTCGGTGAGTCACAAACCAGTAAAATACGTAGAGCCAGGTTGCTATCTTTCATGTGTCCCTTGATGGTATTTGTTCATTCAACATTGTTAATTGTTGTATCCTAAGACCTATAGTAGATACATATATATATATGAATGGAGTGGAAATTAGCTCACTGTGATCTATAAGGTAAGTAACATTAATGTGTCAAGCAGATTACATGTTTCCGTTGCTTTTTCCTCAACATAGCCACATTTAAGACATAGTGTCACGCCTTGGTCATTGTATTTTGTAAATTTGTTATATGTTTGGGTAGGCCAGGGTGTGACATGGGTTTATATGTTGTGTTTCGTATTGGGGTTTGTATTATTTGGGATCGCGGCTGATTAGGGGTGTGGTATAGGCTTGGCTGCCTGAGGCGATTCTCAATTAGAGTCAGGTGCTTTTCGTTGTCTCTGATTGGGAACCGTATTTAGGCAGCCTGAGTTTCGCTTTGTATTTCGTGGGTGTTTGTACCTGTCTCTGTGTTGTAGTCACCAGATAGGCTGTAAGTCGTTTCACGTTCCGTTCTGTTGTTTTTGTATTTAGTTTCAGTTATTTCATGTACCGCGATTCTTTCATTAAAGTCATGAGTAACCTACACTCTGCATTTCGGTCCGACTCTCTTTCTTCAACAGACGAACGCCGTTACACATAGATTTCATGTTGTTGAATTGTTAAAAAGATACCCAACAGTAGTTTGAAGTAATGTTTTCATCTTATTAGTGTAGTGAAGTAATATTAGTATATTATGTTGTATATCAAAGGAGGTTGGTGGCACCTTAATTGGGGAGAACGTGCTCGTGGTAATGGCTGGAGCAGAATGAGTGAATTGGTATCACATGGTTTCTATGTGGTTGATTCCAAACCATTTGCTCTGTTACAGCCATTATTATAAACCGTCCTCCCCTCAGCAGCCTCCACTGCTGTATATACCTCACTTGCAAATCATAATAAGACTTAGCAATTTCAATTAGCCTGTTAAAATGTTTATCTGACTCCATAGAGATTATTTAGCAATAGGCAAGAGACTGTAGTTGAGTTAAAGTAATAGACAATCAAGAAATGTCTGAGAATGTAATTCTAAATACAAGTATACAAAAGATTGTACAATTAATGGATTCACATACAAGGCATAAAGCTTAAGTTGCAAAGCATTAACAAGCATTATAAGGAATTCATCTAAGTATGATCAAAGAGCAAGCGAGTGACAAAGAAACCATGGCTTGAGCTCATGGTTCATAGCTCATGGTTCATAGCTCATGGGAGAGAAAGAATGAAGGAAAGAAAATCTCACCACAGCAGTTCAAGAACAAAAAAAGAAAGAGAGACAAGGAATCTAAAATCTTTTATAACATCGGTTGTTTCGATTAAAAATTTGAGTTGTTCAACAAAAGCATTACTGTAAAGTTAATTAACCTCCAATCAGATATCAGTCCTATATGATGCTATCACAACAGAACCTCTGCTTCTCAGAGGTGTGACAATAGGGGTTGGCAAGACAACACAGAGGAAATATAACGACACAAGGCGAGACCGAGATGCAGACACGGGAGGCAGATGGTTTGAGCTCTGATATTTATTATAATCCAAGGTGTAGGCAAAAGGCAGGTCGGGGACAGGTAAGAGTTCATAACCATGTCAAAGTCCAATACAGTACAAAGCGGCAGGCAGGCTCGATCAGGGCCGGGCAGAACGGTCAGGCAGGGACACACAGAGTCAGGTGAGGCAAGGGTCACAACCAGGAGGAGGAGAAAAACAGAGACTGGGAAAAACAGGAGCGAGGAGAAAAACACTGGTTGACTTGTCAAACAAGACGAACTGGCACAGGCAGGAAAATGGGCGACACCTGGAGGGGGGGGGGGTGGAGACAAGCACAAGGACAGGTGAAACAGATCAGGGTGTACAGGAAATTCTTGCATACAGTTGATGTGAGTCACTTTGGGGGCTGCCGTACCTAATCTTCCCTTGAACACATCTGATTCGGCATCAGACAGAATTGTTCAAAACCGGACGGCCAAGCACTGTAGTCACGGTAGACATTCTTCAGACCAGCAGTTCATGGTCCAAGCAGCATCACGTCAGAAGTGACATTTTGCATTTAGCATTGTCTTCTGCTTTATACATGCAAATGTAATTAGGTAACACCTTCCTGCACCCAAGCTAGATAGGAATGCTCCGTTCTTCTTTGTAAGATCATAAAACACAGCTGAAGGAACATCACAAAATCACATATTAATTCACACTTCAATGATCATAAAAAACTCTGTATGGATTGGTCAATAGCAACTTCAGATGTGGTTTTGTCAAAAATATATCAAAGATAACTGCATCACATATGACAGTTACTTGAAATTAAAACTTTCCAAATCTCTTCAGTGAAGTGATATTTATCATATAAGTATATTATATATACAGTGCATTCGGAAAGTATTCAGACCCCTAGACATTTTCCACATTTTGTTAAGTTACAGCCTTGTTCTAACATTGATTAAGTTGTTTTTTTTCCCTGGATCAATCTACGAACAATACTCCATAATGACAAAGCAAAAACAGTTTTTTAGAAATTTTGGAAAATGTACCAACAATAAAAAACAGAAATATAACATTAACATAAGTATTCAGACCCTTTACTCAGTACTATGTTGAAGCACATTTGGCAGCTATTACAGCCTTGAGTCTTCTTGGGTATGACAAGCCCAGTCAGGTTGGGTGGGGAGCATTGTTGCACAGCTATTTTCAGGTCTCTCAGATTCAAGTGCGGGCTCTGACTGGGCCACTCAAGCACATTCCGAGACTTGTCCCAAAGCCACTCCTGCGTTGTCTTGGCTGTGTGCTTGGGGTCGTTGTCCTGTTGGAAGGTGAACCTTCGCCGCAGTCTGAGGTCCTGAGGGTTCTGGAGCAGGTTTTCATCAAGTATCTCTCTGTACTTTGCTCCGTTCATCTTTCCCTCGATCCTGACTAGTTTCTCATTCCCTGCTGCTGAAAAAGAGTTCAATCTTGGTTTCATCAGACCAGAGTATCTTGTTTCTCATTGTCTGAGAGTCCTTTAGGTGCCTTCTGGCAAACTACAAGCGGGCTGTCCTGTTCCTTTTACTGAGGAGTGGCTTCCGTCTGGCCACTCTACGAAAAAAAGCCTGATTGGTGGAGTGCTGCAGAGAAGGTTGTCCTTCTGGAAGGTTCTCCCATCTCCACAGAGGAACTCTGGAGCTCTGTCAGAGTGACCATTGGGCTCCTGGTCATCTCCCTGACCAAGCCCCTTCTCCCCTGATTGCTCAGTTTGGTTAGGCGGTCAGTTCTAGGAAGAGTCTTGGTGGTTCCGAAATTCTTCAATTTAAGAATGATGGAGGCCACTGTGCTTTTGAGGATGTTCAATGCTGCAGACATGTTTTGGTACCCTTCCCCAGATCTGTGCCTCGACGCAGTCCTGTCTCGGAACTCTACGAATAAATCCTTCGACCCCATGGCTTGGTTTTTGCTCTGACATGCACTCAACTGTGTGACCATATATAGACAGGTGTGCCTTTTTAAATCATGTCCAATCAATTGAATTTACCACAGATGGACTCCAACCAAATTGTAGAAACATCTCAAGGATGATCAATGGAAACAGGATGCACCTGAGCTCAATTTTGAATATTATAGCAAAGGGTGTGAACAGTTATGTAAATAAGGTATTTCCGTTTTTTATTTGTAATCAATTTGCAAAAACAAAAAAACTTTTTTGCTTCATCATTATGGGCAATACGTCTGTAATGTAACAAAATGTGGAAAAAGTCAACATATACTTTCCAAAATGCACTGTACCTCACATGCAACACATAATAACACTAAACAATTAGCCTATTAAAATGTTGATCTGACTCCATAAAGATTTTATCGCAATATGCAAGACTATTGTTGAGTTACAATAATAGGCAATCAAGAAATGTCTGAGAATGGAATTCTAAAGAAAGGAAAGAAAAAAAGAATCTCACCACAGCAGTTCAGGAACAAAAAGAGAGAGACTCACTGACTAAGACCCTTTTATAACATCTGAGTTGTTGACCAAAAGAAATACTGTAAAGTTAACCTCCAATCAGATATCAGACCTACATGATTTAATCACAACAGAACATCTGCTGCTCAGATGTGTGACAATGGGGGTTGGCAAGATACACACAGAGAATGCTGAATTCCTGAGACAAAAGAGGAAATCCTTGCATACAGTTGATAAGAAGAGTCACTTCGGGGCCTGGGCTGCCCTACATTAGCTAAACAAAACTAGTTTAAGCAGCAAAATTGTAGCGGAAATCAACTTTGTTTACATAGTGGGGATGAAAAGAATGTAAGTTTGGCTGCAATGATCTCCAAAATTCGGCGCAATATCACACTGTTGATATAGAAACGGATGCTAATATCTTAAAATGAAATTCACTTGTGACACGGGGTAGGGGGACACTATTTGGCATTGCAGGCTAGAGCCGGCCCTGAGGAGAGGAGAGGAGGAGACAAAGGAATCACTCATTTCAGTTGTTCTGTCAGTTCGTCCTTCAGTCAATCCGTCAGTCACTCTTTTGTTGTTGTTTTGATGTTTGAAAGCAGGAAGTCACCCCACAGTCATTGCTGAGTCTACCTTGAGACATTCCTACAGTAGACTCTTAGAAAAAAAAGATGCCATCTAGAACCTAAAAGAGTTCTCCGGCTGTCCCCATAGGAGAACCCTTTGAAGAACCTTTTTGGTTCCAGGCAGAACCGTTTTGGTTCTATTGGATTCAATGTAGAACTATTTCCCCAGAGGCTTCTACATGGAAACCAAAATAGTTCTACCTGGAACCAAAAAAGGGTTCTACCTGTGCTCCTATGGGGACAGCCGAAGAACCCTTTTGGAACCCTTTTTTCAAAAAGTGTATTAGTCATTAGTCATGCTTCTGCACTTTATAAGAACCCAATCCTCAAAAACCTTCATCAGTTGTGGAGAGATAGAGATCATTTTATTCATTTATTTAACTAGGTAAGTCAGTTAAGAACAAATCAATTTACAATGATGGCCTACAAATCCAGACAACGCTGGGCCAATTGTTCGCATCCCTATGGGACTCCAAATCACGGTCAGTTGTGATACAGCCTGGAATCGAACCAGGGTGTCTCAAATACTGAGATGCAGTGCCCTAGACCGCTGCGGCAGTCGGGAGCCCTGTGTGGGAGATGTATAGAGGTAGAAAGAGAGAGAGAGGTGGAGAGAGTCATCGAAGTTTGAGAGGTAGAGAAGTATTGAGGGGAAGAGAAAAATAATGGTTGAGAGAGGTATTGAGAGGAAGAGAGACAGATGTGATTATCTATTTATTATACCCCCCTTCCTATCCTCCTGGCATGCCTGGGCCCATTAGGCACCCCCGGGCCCATTAGGATCAGCAGTAGGGTCAGCAGGGCTGAGGGAAGCATCACACTGTAATTAGGACCCCTCAGTCTGCTCCACTCACTACAGTTCTGCTTTGCTGGTGCTCAGGACTACCTTGTCATGTGGACACACACACACGCACACACAGACAAGCATGCAAGCACACACACACACACACACACACACACACACACACACACACACACACACACACACACACACACACACACACACACACACACACACACACACACACACACACACACACACACACACACACACACACACACACACACACACACACACACACCTGTCAGACCAAGTCAGGCAGGACGATGGGTGTATCTTCATCAATGTATGAGCTTGACACCTTGATAAGCTCATTCCCTGACGATGGCTCACGGCTCTTCGTACTTGGCAACATCAACCTCCCGTCGTTTGCGTTCAATTAATTTCTTTCCAACTCTCTCTTTCCCCTCCTTGTAACTTTTGACCTCACCCTTTCCAAATCTCCTCCGACTCACAAGGCAAGCAATACGCTTGACCTCATCTTTACTAGAGGCTGCTCACCTACTAATCTTACTGCAACCCCCCTCTTTATCATCACTTTGTTTCCTTTTCTGTCTCCCTTTCCCCCAACCCTAATCATGTGCCATCACAATCTTCACTCTCTCTCTCTTCTTCTCTCTTATCATCTCTCCCTTCTGCTAAATCCTTCTCCCTCCTGTCTCCTGATTCTGCCTCTTCGACCCTATTATCCTCCCTTTCCGCATCCTACGCATCCCTGCCGGCTGGCTCAACCCTTCCCTCCTGCTCCGTGTCTGAGTGACTCATTGCGAACTTACAGAACAGGGCTGTGGGAAGCTGAGCGAAAATGGAGGAAAACTAAACTTTTGGAGGACCTATCATCCTTTCACTCCCTCCTCTCTACCTTCTCATCCTCTGTATCCACTGCTAAATCCACTTTCTATCATTTTAAATGTCAAGCTTCTGCCTCTAACCCTAGGAAACTCTTTTCCACCTTCTCCTCCTTCCTTAATCTTCCACCGCACCTCCTCCCTCCCCCTCTCTGCGGACAACTTTGAAAAAAAGGATGACGACAACCGCTACTCATTCACTCAGCCTATTTAGTCCACTGATCTCACTCACACAGAACTACCCTATGCCTTGACCTCTTTCTTCTCTCTCTCTCCAGATTACATCATGCTACTAGTGAGGTCTGGCCCCCCGACAACCTTCCCGCTCAGCCCTATTCCCTCCTCCCTTCTCCAGACCATCTCTGGAGACCTTCCCACTTCCCACTTCCCTCATCAACTCATCCCTGACCACTGGCTGCGTCCCCTCTGACTTCAAAATGGTCAGAGTTGCTCCCCTCCTCAAGAAACCAACATTCGACTCATCTGACATATAGACCTGTCTGCCTTCTTTCTTTTTCCCCCAAAACTCTTTCCATAAACTTTCTTGTTATCTCTCTCAGAACAATCTTCTTGACCCTAACCAGTCAGGTTTCAAGACGTTTCACTCAACTGATATTGTTCTTCTCTATATCATGGAAGCTCTCCGCACTGCCAAAGCTGTTCTCGTCCTCCTAGATCTATACACTGCCATCGACACCGTGAACCATCAGATCCTCCTCTCCACTATCTCAGGGCTGGACGTCTCAGGCTATGCGCACTCTTGGATTGCATCCTGCCTGACGTGGAGAGGATCTGTGCCTGCACCACGTACTCTCACTACTGGTGTCCCTCAGGGCATGGTTCTAGGCCCTCTTCTATTCTCTCTATACACCAAGTCACTCGGCTCCTTCATATCCTCACATGGTCTCTCCTATCATTGCAACGTGAATTACACAACTACTTTTCCTCCTCTGAAACCCAGGTGCAGCCACGCATCTCTGCGTGCCTGGCAGATATCTCAACTTCGATGTTGTCCCACTTAGCTATCTTAAGATGAATGCACGAACTGTAAGTTTCTCTGGATAAGAGTGTCTGCTAAATGACTAAAATGCCATAATAATAAGTCTCTAACTATATGGTTCGTTAGAATTGAACACATTTCACCTTCTTGGAAATGCAAACACTGGGAAACATGTTGCCTCCAAACTTTGCTCAGGCCAGGTGTGCTAATGCTTCTTTCACATTTATGTTACTATGATACCAGCAATGCAAATTCTGTAAATTCAATGTAATTGGAACTTAAAAATCCATTTAGTCTTCATTTTGGTGAGTTGCTGAATGAGAATGCCCCAAAAGTGATGCGTAGGCCTGTCAGATGAACTGTGATTCTCCATCACGTTGCGATAAATGCTGCAATGGAGAATCTCCATTACCCAGCCATGAGTGTCTGTCTTTATCTTGCATCCATTAGGTACATGCAAGCAAGCCACATTAGATGCCTGTCCAGCAATTAAATGACAGAGAACATTTTTGGCGAATGCTGGAAAATAAGTATAATTTTCAAGGTTTTGCATTCCTCCCTCCCTTTCCCTCTCTCCCTATTTCCACTACTATGTTTGAGCTTGTCACGTTCTGACCTTTATTTCCTTTGTTTTGTCATTATTTAGTATGGTCAGGGCGTGAGTTGGGTGGGCAGTCTATGTTTGTTTTTCTATGTTTTGGGGTATTTCTATGTTTCGGCCTAGTATGGTTCTCAATCAGAGGCAGGTGTCATTAGTTGTCTCTGATTGAGAATCATACTTAGATAGCCTGGGTTTCACTGTGTGTTTGTGGGTGATTGTTCCTGTGTCTGTCTTTGCACCAGATAGGACTGTTTAGGTTTTCCATGTTTATTGTTTTGTAGTGTTCATGTGTACATTTACGTATTAAAAGAACAATGGACACTTACCACGCCGCATATTGGTCCTCTGATCCTTTTCGCCTCTCCTCTTCGGAAGAAGAGACAGAGCTGATGCACATCCAACTCAACATCCAGGTTTTGGTTGGAAATAAGCTTACTAACAGTATCACATTAGAATTAAAGGAAAGAGAAATAGGAATGGCAATGGTGGCTTCATTTCAGAAGTCATTTGCATCATCGTCTCTCTCAGCAAAGAAATATGTCTCATTTCCTAATGAGCAAGGGAGCAGATTTAATGTTCAGTAGCTGATGAAATCAAGGAGTTGCAACACACTGTAAATTCAACAACGACTCAGAGCACACCACTGAGAACCTAAAGTATCCTGAAAATTAGTAGGCACTCTATTCAATCAGATCCGCTTTAGCTGACATCCACATAGCAGTTGCTTTGGCATAGCGGTTGTTTTGGAGGTGTTGGAGGTGGAACTGCGTTAAAGCGGTCAAATCCACCAGCAGCTCCTGGCATTAAACCTGAAGTGATTGGCTGCACGGAGTTGCATTAAAAGGAAGCCTGTGCATTCTTGTTTACAAGTTTGAACACAGAAATGTGAGCTATAATCTACTCTTCGATTTGGCTAATAAAAATCCACATTATTTAATGATTTTGAATTTGAGCATCATTATTTCTATATTAGCCTACACTTCCTCATTCTGAACTTCTCAGGGAAGCATGGTCAAGAGCAGCTGTTCACCGATTGGACAGCGCCAAGGCAGTTCCACCTCCGACGCAGCCAAAACATCAGCTATGCAGGTGTTGGCTGTCGCCGATTAACGCTTGACCTGATGGAGTCTAGGCCTTGTAGATCTCTTGCCTGACAACTCAAACTGAATTATTCCGCTGCTGTAGGTTTGCTACATACTTTAGTCTGAGACTGCCATAATTGAAGTTTTCTTCGATGGAGTTTAATGGTGGTTGGCATCCAATACTTATGGTGCATTACCGCCACCAACTGTACGGGGGTAAAAAGGAAACTCCATACGGTGATGGGGCGGGGGGCTAATCCACATAACCTAAAACACAAAATCTATATCTTACTCCCTCAATTCTTCAATCTTCCATATCTCCCTCCCCAGGCTCTGGGACCTGACAAGGTATCACTGCTCGAGACAGTGCTTCATGTTACTCCTTCCCTGAGAAATCCTTTCGTCCCCGGAACTGCTCTGCCGCATCCACAATAATGACCATCTTCCTGGACTGTCACTCCACTTTAGCCATGCCATTGATTGCCATTGCCATAAAATTCACAAAGTCCACCTTTACACATAACATCCCTGGATCCTGCTGGTGGAAAGAGAACTCTGCAGCCTGCATTAAGTTAAAGGCCTTCCCAACACCATGGAGTCCTCAAGAGTACCTTTTGTTCCCTCCACCTTTTTGACAGCCTCTACACAGCCAGGACTATGACAACCTCATGTAGCTTTATGCTTTCCACCACAGTTGCAACACTTTACAGCTTCTTCATAAGAAACACCATGAACTTCTTTTCCACAACTTCTAAATCTTGAATTCATCTGCCTGCAGACACTCTTTACATTGCAAGGGCCATCGTTGAAATCAGTTGTGGTAACGTCAAAATGAGAGGTCTTGTACAAAACAAAGTCACCAGCGATTGGATCATCTCTAACCAATCAGAGTACCAAAGCCAATGATGAATTTTCAAAATGGCACTTTACCCTCATGTGTTCTGTTCTGGCTCTGGCCCAACCCATTGGCTTCTGGGACCAATCAGAATGGTGCGAATGTGTTTGCGTTCTAGAAATTGTTTGAGAGGCACTCAGATCTAGACTCATTGCGTAGAAGAAACGAACGTCTGTGGCCGTGCCATAGCGATTGTCCGGAACAAGGAGTTTGGGTAGCCAGTCAAGTAGATCTCATGCATGCGCTTAGAAGAGGTGAAGAGGGCACAGTTCTCTTGACGGTGGTGCAGTATGATGTGTTATGAATAAATATGTATAACCAGTTTAATAATTTTGGCTAACCTTCTGTCAAATTCTAACCATTAAACTAGGAGAATGAGTGCACAGAGATACAGTAACTTAGAGTACAGTTCTGCACTAAAGGTCAGTAATGTACTGTCTGTGTGTCTGCTCCTTGTAAAACATCATGAATCTTTAACGTGGCAACAGAACTGTACTGAGTGAGTTGACATTGTTCCAAAAAGCACACTTGACTGTATCTTTACTAAAATAGCTCGTGAGTTTATTTTATTTCGCAGCACTTTACCACACTTTCTTTCGGTTTTCACTCAATCTCAGCCATAGTGATAAGTGCATATCTTTAGCTGACTCTACTGAGTTTTGACTAGTAGTCTCATTGAGTTGGTGAGCTCTGCAGTATACATTATGACAGTTGTTGCAGTGGAGTGAATCATGGGTTTGAAAAACTGAACAAGGTGTCAGTTTACAGTTTAGAAACAGCCAAAGTCTTCAGGTAAGACATTTCCACATCCATATCTGTCAAACACCATCCATCCAGCCTACAGCTCCACGGATAATCTCTAAAACCCTATGACACACCACAGAGAGAGCATCCCCTAAGGCTATTCCTCACTAGATATATTAGATATATTTTGGTTCTTGCCGTCAGTCTCTCCCCTGAGCCTGTGTGTTTGATAGAGGTGAAACTAGAAAACACACTGCATCAAGTACAGCCATAAAGAATTGTCTAATCCCACCGACCAAAAGTACTCCTGTTTGTTGAAAGGTGAGGTTTTCCATTGCATATTAATTAGTATGTACTGTATATATATATATAATACTATACCCACATGGTAGGATAACCTGCAACATCCAAATACCTAAACCAGTAACTCCAGTGGGTGCAGTACCATATTTCATCTATTACCTGAAAGTGGAATTTTAGGTACGGGTTGATTGTCCCTATAGACCTGACGTTGCTTCACTGTTATTAAATGTGAATAAGCCAGCCATGAAGTGGGCATACACCTGGGAATAGTGTCA
Source organism: Oncorhynchus gorbuscha (assembly GCF_021184085.1). Taxonomy (NCBI): domain Eukaryota; kingdom Metazoa; phylum Chordata; class Actinopteri; order Salmoniformes; family Salmonidae; genus Oncorhynchus; species Oncorhynchus gorbuscha. Next base: position 37,844,612 of record NC_060184.1, read on the forward strand.
GCAATAACCATTTCTGTTTTATTAATATTTAAAATGGCACACATCGACAGCCTTTGTTTTCACCTACAACCCTGAATTCAAATCCTGATCAATGATGTTGAATTCTAATCATCCCTGACAAACTATGAGATTTCATATAGTTCACAGTATTTGCAGAGTCATCGCTGGGCCTAACTCAAACTTTCCCTTGACTCATGCATTGATGTCAGTATCATATTGCAAAACCCATTATTACCCCTCAACTGGGGCAGAGAGAGCACCGAACAGAAAAGCCAGTGGGTAGTGTATAGCTCTCACTGTGTGTGTGTGTGTGTGTGGGGGGGGGGGGGGGGCATGTTTTACCAGTCCATTACTTTTCAAAGACAGCCACAACAGAATTGGATGCTGGTTGAAAATGAGGGCATGACAGAGTGTGATGGTGCAAGACAAGCAACGTTTATCAACCAGAGGATAAAAGAAACACAAGGCGCACTAGGTTGACTGGCTTCAGGGTGTTCTATCTAGAATATAAATTACAGCATATGTACTAACGTACTTTGGACTTGGATATTTAGATTAACTTTTATTTTCCCGACGGAATTGGTGATGTCAGGCACATACAAACACAAAGTAATTAACATAACAGCGTGTTACATTGATATACATAGTGCACAATACCCCACACAAAATTCACCAATTAAATATCCAGTCTTGTGGATATGTCCGTCCTGTAGACATGTACAGTGGTGTCTGGAATTATTGACACCCTTGATAAAGATGAGCAAAAATTACAGTATAAAATAAATAATTCAAAAACTGAGCTATATTGTATGCTCAAAAAATGTTGCGTTGCCAAAGAGCTCTATTTCCATATCATCCAACAAATGTAGACATCTGGAGTTTGCTAAAAGGCATTGGCACTTGAATTGAAACCGGTGCTTTGGTCAGATGACATGAAAATAGAGCTCTTTGGCCGAGCACACCAGTGGTGGGGTTTGGCGTCAAAATTAGAATGCATAAGCAGAAAATCATATTTTACAGTAGGTATGGGGTTGAGGATCTTTGATATTATGGGGCTATTTTGCTTCAACATGTCCTGGGGCCCTTGTAAGGCTGAAACTTGGCCACAAGTGAATCTTCCAGCAAGAAAAGCAAAACAAAGAAATGGCTAATTGGCCATTTTGCAAAGGCCATCTCAGTCTCTGGATTTATAACCCATTGAAAACACGTGGTTTGAATTGAAGAGTGCAGTCTATAAGCACAGGCAAATGATGTCAAAGATCTGGCAGGATTCTGTATGGAGGAATGGTCTAACATTTTGGATCCCACTGTATATATATATTGTTTTTGTAGTTTTCCTGTTTTTAACTCAGATCAGTCCTGTAGTATCCCACACCGTATATTGTAGGCTGATTAGAATTCTTTGCTCTGTGGAGGTAAATATCTTGTCATGTAAATCTAATCTTGTTGGCATATGATGCAGACGAAACAACAATTTTCAGACCAATATGCAATATTCATCCTTCATAAATAATTAATTTGTTTGCTCACAGCTCAGCTGCAAGTGACTGTGGGGTGTATATGCATGGTAGAATGAAGCAGCATTTATATTTTATCCACATACATCGCTTTACCTCATACTTCATTGCTTTCTGCGATTGCTCCCGGCCTCAATAAGGCTTTAGAAAATAGCTCATTTTCACAATCAGGCCATTCACGCAGAATCACACACAGTGCAAACCACAAATAATTACAATGCAAATGAATATAACATATGTGTTAAGTCTTTTTAAAATCTACAGAAATTCAACAAGATGGCGTCGACAGACATGGCAGCTCTGCTTCTAGCTCAGACATGGGCAAACTACGGCCCACGGGCCACATACGGCCCGTTAGGCTTTTTAATCCGGCCCGCCGAACTTGTCCAAATTATAGTAAAAACCTCATTTTTCCCCTTTCCCTGCAATGCCCACGTTTCCCCAATAGATGGCGCACTCAAAACACATTGACCGTTGTTGGAGTGGCGCGTATCTCTTTATTTCACTTTAATTTTCACTTCGTTTCACGTCACCATTAAGCCCTTCTGTGAAAATGAGCGGACCAAAGAGAAGGAAAGTGGACAGCGAATGCCGAGTGTTTAATAAGGAGTGGACAACAAAATACTTCTTCACTGAAGTCCGATCAACGGCTGTATGTCTGATATGCCAAGAAGCTGTTGCGGTTTTCAAAGAGTACAATATCAGCCGTCACTTTGCCACGAAGCATGCAAACTAGGCTCGACCTACGTGTGTGAGCAGACGTTTAGCGTCATGAAAATCAACAAAGCCCATCACAGATCCAAGTTAACTGACCAACACCTCAGATCTGTCCTGAGAATTGCCACAACAAAACTATCTCCAGACTTTGATGCACTGGCAAAAAAGGGAGACCAACAACACTGTTCCCACTGAAATGGTGAGTTTTTCTGCTGTGTTATGAAAAAATGCATATGGAAAGTTTGGAAGTGCGTCTTTTAATTAAGAGCAATGCGCATTTACGCACAGCAGCGGTACAGTAGCTTAATTAACACGCCGCACATCGCTCTTAATTTCAATTTAAATTTTCAGCTGCAGGTAGGATATTTAATACAGCCTATGTCTGTGTGCTTGGCAACGATACACGTGTACTGTTTGCGCGTGAAGGCGAGGGCGTCCGTGGCTAGTTTGTAGAGCGCGCGGTCAGGACAATCCATCCATGATTTTGCGGAGTTTAACACAAGTAGATATTATTGAGCTTGAGTATTTTGTTGTGTAATAATATGTTTTGAATGTTGAAAGTGATTCAATTTTTCAATAAATGTTGATTTCTTTAACTTTGCACCTTCGATTGAAACTTATTAAAAACAGACGCAATCTTGATAAATCACAGTGCATATGTTATTTTAATCTATTTACATTTCCTCCTCCCAGTATCTGCGAAATAGTATGTAAATGCCATATCTTGCATATTCCTTGAGACAAATTTATTAACTGATAAGGGCTATTTTTCACATTTGAATGACAGTTAATAAATTGGGTTGTAGTGTTCTTACTGTGCTATGAGGTTTGCACACACTACATTTAATGCTTTAGTATATCCGGCCCAAACACTCCCTCCAAATGCTCCTGGCCCGGCCCCTCTGTCAAATTTTAGAACCCATTGTGGCCCGCGAGTCAAAAAGTTTGCCCACCTCTGTTCTAGCTCCTAAGCAACTTTGCAATATATACGTGTATATATATATGTTATTTCTTACATTATTAGCCCAGAAGGTTTTCGTGTTATTACATAAAGCCAGAAATAACTTTTGGATATCAGCGGTCACTCACCAGCAATCCGAACAGAAATATTACTTTCCCAAATTGGATCCATTGTTCGTACCCAACAAGACAACTGAAATTATCCCAGAGACTGCTCCAAGATGCCGCCCACTGAGAAGAGGTATTCGGAGTGGACTTCTGGTTCAACTCAGGGACTGTAACATACTCTGTTTCACAGAATCATTGCTCTCTCTGGATAAACTGTCCCCATCTATAAAGCCAGCTGGGTCCTCAGTACATTGCGCAGACAGGAATAAAAAACGCTCGGGGAAGAAGAAAGGCGGAGGTGTATGTTTGATGATTAACTACTCATGGTGTGATTGTGATAATGTACAGGAACTCAAGTCGTTTTGTTCACCCAACCTAGAATACCTCACAATAAAATGCTGACTGCATTGCCTCCCAAGAGAATTCTCTTCAGTTATCATCAAATCCATGTACATTCCCCCTCAAGCCGATACTGCGATGAGGAACTACACTGGATATTGTGTAAACTGGACACCAGATATCCTGAGGCCGCATTTATTGCAGCAGGGGACCTTAACAAAGCAAATCTGAGGAAAACTCCACCAAAATTCTGTAGTACTCACTCTTCAAAAACTCTTGACCATTGTTACTCTCCCATCCGGGATGGCTAAAAGGCCCTCCTCCACCCTCCCTTTGGCAAATCAGATTATGACTCCCTTCCGCTCCACTCTTCCTGTAGGCAGAAACTCAAACAGGAAGTACCTGTGCTAAGGTCTATTCAATGCTGGTCTGACCAATCGGGAATCCATGCGTCAAGATTGTTTTCCTCACACGGACTGGGTTTGCCTCTGAGAATAACATTGACATATACACTGACACAGTGACTGAGTTCATCATGAAGTGTATAGGGGACATTGTTCCTACGGTGACTATTAAAACCTACCCAAACCAAAAACCATGAATAGATGGCAGCATTCGAGAAAAACTGAATGTGCGGACCACCGCATTTAACGACAGCAAGGTGACTGCGAATATGGTTGATTACAAACAGTGCAGTTATGCCCTCCGTAAGGCACTAAAACAGGCAAAATGTCTATACAGATAAAAAGGGGAGTCGCAATTGTCATGACTGTCCTGTGAGGATCCAAATAGGTCAGATCAGCTTTGCTATAAATAACTTCAACCAGAACCCCTCTCACCCGCAGAGGGGGGTGGAGAAAATGGTGGGGGTTAACACCTCACACCCTGTTGTAAATCAAGGAGAGAAGATTCAGGTTTCCCTCTCCAAATTCACCAAATGAACACGTTTCAAAGTGAATTGTGGAACAATAATTCTAACGAAGAACAAGGGGGATTGGTCAGAGGCGATCTGATGAACACTAATGTCATATTGTGTGTTATTTTGTTATTTCATAAAAAAATATATAAATTAAATACTGTAACTTAGAAAGTATACCCACTACATGCGTACATCCGATGTGTTGCACATGAAATATGAAAAAGGATTCAAGTGTTTTTGTTAGGAGAGGGACATGATTTTAGGAGCCATAAGAGAAAATAGTTTCTATAACTTTGTACAAATAAGTAGTCAACGCCCTTGAGTGAGGTCAGAGAGCCTGTCAGTCTGACGGAACCACCCCTATTGAACGAACTGTATAAAATGATAGGTTAAGAATTAACATATCAGACCACAGAGATGTAGAGCTGCAGCTCACATTTAAAGTGGTTTGAAATCTTAATCTCAACACGAGGTAGAGACGATAAAGTCACCTCCCGGACAATCACTGGTACGGCTGATTATTTGTCACCTAAGTATGTAGAAAAGTGAATTCAAGTGGGACAATTTTACTACTACTTTCAAACCATCATATTATGCTACTCTCATCCCCCCAATAGGAACCATCGACAATGTTGGCTGGCCTATCTTCAAAGAAGCATCTTCCAGAGCCAATAGAAGCTGAATAAACTCTGTAGTTCTGTTCAGGACTACATGACAAGTCACCGGACAACAGACAACTGCAGAGGAGAAAACAGAGAAACTGCTTTTGGACAATCAGAGCCTTACAAGCGTGCAGAGAAAAGGCCCAAACCCCCTTTCCAAAGCGGCCGGGTTCAGAGAGATACACAGCGAACCAAGGCATTTTTGCATAAATACATTCATGAATTCTTACTCCATGTGGGCGGCGGTTAATGTGCAAAGTATAAGAGTTGCATCTGCAAAAGCTCGGGGGTTTGCAGATGCAAGGTTACAACTGTTCAGAATGATGATATGATACAAGGTTATGATTAATACGTTGACTGTTTATAGATATAATAGGTAAAGACCTTTAGAATTGAATTTGGGAGATGGTAACTCTTTAAAGAACCACTCTCATGGTGCTCCAGTTCCTATTGAGTTAATTGTTACATGATTAAATTAATCGGGGAACAATTAAACATAGTTGATTAGATAAATACCCGTCTTCAGATTAAGTCAAGTCACGACACAATTCAATGGCTCAGATACAAGGCCGTGGCAGGGACTCCAAACAATCGCGGATCATAAAGAGAAAACCAGCCACGTCGCGAACACTTTTGCCTTGCTAAACAAGCTAAGCACCTTCCTTGCCCACTTTGAGGATATTACAATGCCACCGACACGGGCCTCTCCTGAGGACTGAGGGCTCTCATTCTCCGTGGTTGAAGTGAGTAAGACATTTAAGCATGTTAACCCTCACAATGCGCATCCCTAGCCGCGTCTTCAGAGTATGCGTAGACCAGCTGGCTGGAGTGTTTACGGACATATTCAATCTCTCCCTATCCCAGTCTGCTGTCCCCACTTGCTTCAAGATGTCCACCATTGTTCCTGTACCCAAGAAAGCAAAGGTTACAGAACTCAATAACTATGGCCCCATAGCACTCACTACTGTCATCATTGAAGTGCCTTGAGAGGCTTGTTAAGGATCATATGACCTCCGGCTTACCTGATACCCTAGACCCACTTCAATTTGCATACCGCCCCAATAGATCCACAGACGATGCAATCACCATCGCACTGCACACTATCCCATCTGGATAAGAGGAATACCTATGTAAGAATGCTCATCACTGACTATAGCTTAGCCTTAAACACCATAGTAACCTCCAAGCTCATCATTAGGCTCAGGATGATCAATGGAAACAGGATGCACCTGAGCTCAATTTCAAGTCTCGTACCAAAGGATCTGAACACTTATGTAAATGTGATATTTCATTTTTTATACATTTGTAAACATTTCATAAACCCCAGTCTCTACGTCAACAGTGAAGATGCAACTCTGGGATGTTGTCCCTCAAGGCAAAGTTGCAAAGAAAAAGACATATCTCAAACTAGCCAATAAAAATATAAGATTAAGATGGGCAAAAGAACAGACACTGTACAGAGGAACTCTGCCTAGAAGGCCAGCATCCCAGAGTCGCCTCTTTACTGTTGACGTTGAGACTGGTGTTTTGAGGTACTATTTAATGAAGCTGCCAGTTGAGGACTTTGCGCTGTTCTATGAAGGGAGTAGCACACAGCGTTGTACGAGATCTTCAGTTTCTTGGCAATTTCTCACATGGAATAGTCTTCATTTCTCAGAGCAGTAGACTTATGAGTTTCAGAAGGTTTTTGTTTCTGGCCATTTCGAGCCTGTAATCGAATCCACAAATGCAGATGCTGAAGATACTCCAAAGAAGGCCAGTTTTATTGCTTCTAAAATCAGATCAACAGTATTCAGCTGTGCTAACATAATTGTCACGAGATTAAAGACTAAAATACCAGAAAATGGTAATACCCTCTGAAACTCTTTATCAAAAAAGACTACACAGGAACATTCAGTCTACAGCTGTTTATGCACTGTTAGCCTAGGAATCTTTACCGAAGATGAGGGACAAAGAACAATTTCCTCTCACCACTATAGGTATCTCTAGGGTATCTATTCTAAACAAACAGTGCGAAGGACAAGGACCACTGAATGCCACAAGGTAAACCTCTGGAGATCTGTTCTAAACAGACACTCCGAGACCAAGAAGCTACGTCTACAAAGGACATGGTGATCTCTGGTGGACAACCAGGGAGTTATACAACCAGAGATCTTCTGTTGACTGATTCCACAGACTGATCGGGCGTTTTCAACAGAGCGAGACTACAAAGTCATACAGGCGTGAATATGTACCTTGCATTTTTAAAGGCGAATGAGCGGTTGTTGGGGTGCTAAATATCCAAATTTACAATGAGCGTATTATTCAACTGTGTGTACGATAGTTGAATCCCTTTGTTGTCTTTGTTGTCTTTCTCCCCCCACCCTTTCATTGTTCAAAAGGCATTTGAATGGCGTCTGCATCACTCAGAGGGCGCTGGTCAGAAAAATATCTGTTGTCAGTTATATGAAATGGTGACAATTTTGTACTCACTAAGTATGATCATATTTATTTTATAGTTACAAGAAAGTCGAAATATTATAATGAATCATTTATCATTTGATTGTAGCTATATTTAGAAAGCTTTTCAATAATTTCAATCCCTATTCCCCCCCTATTTTTGAATAAGGAAAAAATATGATTTTTCATATTTTTTAAAATATTTTTATATATTTTATATTTGTGTCATATTTGTACTGGGTACTACACCTCAGCAATTTATGACAATTTGTTTCAGAAAGGGGAGAATTTAATCTCTCTGGCGGTATCACAATTACTAGTTATTGTTTATTGCCCTCACATAATAAATCATTTATTTTGGGTATGTCTATTTAGGCTGAAATATACATTTTGACATTATATTTTAGGTCCCAGTGCAGCCAGAAACATGATTTCCTGAGTTTTATATACACTACACTATGAAGTTGGAATAATAGTGTGAAAATGCAGCCATTTCTATCTCCATATCGTACAATTTCTGGGTAATAATTACTGCAAGTACCTTAGTGTGATTGTCTTCAAATAAAATGGTCAAAAGTGTAAAAAATGCTTCTTCGCAAAAAGTAATTTCTCAAGCAAGAATTTTTCTAGGACTGCCTGGGAGTGGTCTGAGTGGGGAGAGGAAAACTGAAAACTAGCTGTTATTGGCAGAGTTTTGGAAGTCTCTTTCTTATTGGTCTACTAACTAATTTACCACCTGGTGATGTCACCAGGCAGACCAAAGCAACTTCCCACCAAAACAGGCTAAAATATCAGGCAGTCTTTTCAAACAGCTCTTACTCTAAAAGGGCACTATCATAATTTCCTCATAGTGGGGCGGCAGGTAGCCTAGCGGTTAAGCACATTGGGCTAGTAACTGAAAAGTTCGCGCTTCGAAACCCTGAGCCAGCTAGGTGAAAAAATGTTGATGTGCCTTTGAGCAAGGCACTTAACCCATAATTGCTGCTGTAAAGTGTTCTGAATAAGGGTGTCTGCTAAATTACTAAAATGTAACCATTTGTAAATATACTGCACTGGGCCTTTAATGCCTTTATCAAGACTGGATTTAGATTTCCTAGACAGTAGGTCTATAGTCATTCAATTCACAACATAATCTTAGACCTCATGAATTTGTACCTCAGTCAACATCCAATACTAAGCTGATAAAATCACATGGGACAGAATCAATCTGCTGAGTCAAACTGAATCACTTGGGACAGACTAAATCTGCTGAGTCAAACTGAATCACATGGGACAGAATCAATTACCACATCAATAGGTCCTAGGGGTCATTAATACATCAGCTGGGCTTACTGAATTATTAATGTCATATGAACCACAGGAGTTGTCATTGGTTTGAGAAGGAAGTGTTAATTTAGCACCTTGATTAATGTGGATATCATCAGTAGCGGTGCGTGGGTAAAATCACTGGGGAAGCCAAGCTCCCCCTAAAAATTACGTGGCTGTCCATGGTTCTGATTTATGTGTGCGTGTGTGTGTGTGCGCGCGTTTGTGTAAGTAGAAAAACATGTTGACTCACCCTACATATAGAGAAATGCCAACCCCCTCTCTTTCATGTTGACGAAACGGTCTATGGCTAAAACGCTTGCTCGCTAGCCTAACTTCCATTCATGAGCAACGTTAGCTAGTTAATATTAGCCCGCTACATCTAGCTACATATTGCTAGCTACATACTGAACTTCTCTGCTCTCAGGCCAGGGGCACAACAATGTATGTATAATGGTTGGATCAGAATTTCCGTTATGATCATTGGCCATTACAGAGAATTAAGTAAAACCACAAGTCCAAATACCTATCTTCGTCCATGGATAATTTAGGAAAGGGCCAATTTTAGCTAGCTCGCCACCAGAGGACAACAACACGAGGTGAGAAGTTTTTCTGTCAATGACGTCTGCTCTTAATGGGATTTGATAGGAGGGAAGCCAAATCTTCCCTTGATACTTTTTTTGGGGTGTGACAGGACCATTCACTCAGTTTAGCTATTGGCAAATTTTTGGTTAACTTTTTTTGTCAAGGGAGGCCAGATGTAACTCCTCACTGGCTTCCCTTGTCTTTAATACTATGGGCAGCAACAATGTCATTCTCATTTGGACCAGACAGCATCAGATAGATGGCCTACACGTAGAGAGAGGGGTGCTGTTTATAAAAATAAAATAAAATATTGGTCAATGTTTTGTGGAAGCCTGGATTTCCTTGACATCCATGAATACACGCCAATGGATATCATAGTACAGTTCCAGCTACAACACTTCGCTGCAGTTAGCAGAGACAAGTTTAAACTTTGACTGCACAGGAAATGTTGCACTATATTTCCTCTGAGTTGGTCTGCCATTTAACTCAACGACTCATTGAATCCCTTGACAATTCAGCCTGCCTAAGCCCATATCTCCGTGGGACTCTCACAAAGGGGCCACCTTTTTCGATTCTGACAGCATCTTGATACCAACTGCCATGAACCACTGCACATCATTGTACCTCAACCTACCTCTTTTCACCCTGGTAATGTGTGTAAATGCTGCTGACAGCTCCTCTGCTGACATGAATACTGAGTGTGTCTGAAACGCTAACCAGGTTGAAGAGACAGAGGGAGAGAGAGAGACAGAGAGAGGTAGGGAGACAAAGAGCGAGAGGGACTGTGATGCTATCGAGGAGAGAAAGAGAGAAAGAAAGAAGAGTGACTGAACAGCTATCAGGGGAAAGTGATGTGATATGCCTATCGGGGCCAGGAGAGAGATAAAAAGAGAGAGATGTATGTTGGAGGGAACACTTGAAGAAAAGACACACGTCAAGCCTGCCATAACCACATTTTGTTCCTACAGTCAGGCCCATGCATGTCTTTCCGTCTCACATCGTGGTGGAAAACAAAGTGGTGATAGTATCACACTGAATGGTGAGAGCATAGAATGTAAATGCATAGGCAGGAATGTTTAGCATTTAAAAGAATGTATTTGTTTTGTAGTTTTCGGAATATCATTATCATCACAGAGCGTTTTTGAAGTAACCTTGACATGAAAAACCCCAGTGCTTTTGATTCAGATGGAGAACTACACTTAGCCACTGATAAAAGTGTCAACAAAGGTCTATTTTGGAATCACATACAGTGTCTATATGTATTCACCCCCTTGAACTTTTCTCACATTTTATTGTCATGATAAATGCGGTGAGTATTTAGGCACTAGTTTAAGCGCTGTACCCAAAGTTATGATTTCGTTTTCATTCTATATTAGGGTCATTCCACATGACATTTGGACATGCAAACTTTTAAGAAATTACGAAAATATCTCTTCTTTCAACGTTCAATTGCATAGAGGACATCTTTATCAGGCATCAAAATCCTATGAACTAGGAGCATTTTATCTGCGCGTGTACTACACTGTTTGTCACCCTTGTTACAGACACTTATGGATGTAAGTGCCTAACTAGATAAATCCAACCTTGAGATAAATCCAACCTTTTCTCATTGATCATGTATCCCTCGTACAAATAAACTCACATACAGTATAAAATCAAACTGATAAAGTTACCATTGGGCCTCTAACAGGTTTGAACATAACAGGGTTGAGGTTTTAGGTGACCATTGGCCGTTACTCCTCTTGTGGTGAAGAGCATGGGACCACATGGTTTTTGTGAAATTATGAATTATATCAATCAAATTCAAGTTTTCCTTTCTCACCATGCTGTTCAGAGGATCCAAGTGATGTCACCTGCTGTGAATCATTTAACTTGGTGGAATGGTCCAGTATATTAAAGGGGTAGTTTAAGGTCAACCCTGTTATAGTTTTTATAACATGGTTGACCTTAAAATGAGGGACAGACGTAAATGCATCACTAACCACATTAATATAAATAATCATCTTCACAAATGACTTCGTCAAAGCAGCAACATAACTATGCCTTTACAATAATGGTGGAACTTGTAGAATCTTTGGATTAAGTTGGTTGAAATCTTCCTAGAATTGACACAGGGTATGACGAAGGGACATGCTGCCTGCTTTGTACTTTAGCACACCTTTATTCATATAATAAAATCTGATTTATTGAATTCTCCATGTGGTCTATATTAAAGTGCACTTCATTTAATGTAACAGGATTTCAAAAATTAAATATTGGTGCTTAATTTCTGCTTAAAATATAAAACGTTAACCATTACATGAAATGACCCATTAAATAATCTTGCCTGAGACCTAAGATGTGCCTTAGCTCCTATGTGCTTTAGCGCAGTGGGCTAACACCTGTGGCACACAGACCAAAGCCAAATCTGACTGTCAGGCCAAGTAAAATATGTGTGTCCACAAAAATTAACCACAACAACACGCAACTAAATCAAATTCTAGGTTGCAACTTTCACTCCAATCACAGTTTTCTCTGCCGAGGCGTCCTATTTTTGCTGAGAGAACCTTCCTAAAGACCCGCCGTGGAACGTTCCGGCCTGCCGGGTGAATCTCCAGAGTTCTAAGCATTCTAAGTTGGCCAATGCAGTGAGCCATGTACAATTATACAATTTCCAGTACATACAAAAATATTAATAACATGCAGCGCCTCCTATGAGCCCTGCCTAGCCACTCCACTCCATATGGGCCTAGAAGCCTTGGTGTCTCTATGTTAAATATGTCTCCCATGGTCTTCCATGAGGAGAAAGGTAATGGTAGAGTGTTTGAGCCATCAAAGTGCTGCTTTGAATCCTGACGCTTGGGGACTCTGTCATGTGCCTCTCTCACAACTCCCCTGGTGGGCGTCGAACAAAGACTCCCTTGTTGAACAGATAGAAGTTCAAAGTAATCATTCGCTTCAAATGCCACATTTGAGCAGTGATGTTGACAATTTAAACGGAGCAACAGGGAGCGGCACAAAGACAAACAGAGCCAGGGCTGTGTTCATTACTGTACCCCGATGAGACTGGAGATGGGCTTTGTTTGTTCAGCACCATCACTGTGCATGAGCTCTGAGCATGGCGGTGGGACTCCAACTACAGTTGCCACAGGTGGCGATTATAGGGCAGCATTTTGGAAGCAATGGAATGGAAACAATACATGCTGCTCTGTTCTGGATTTGTTCATGGGTGCTGTAATGCAAAATCCTGCCTGTATGTTGGAATACAATAACCGCCAATAACTTCATGTGTTTATTATCATAAATAGTCTGTGTGTGTGTGTCCCGAAACCGAATTGTCGGTTCAGTCATGCAATAAATACAATATTTTGGGTTACTGTAATATAGACTAGAGTGTGCAACTTTCTCAAGTTACAATTATTATATCTGCACCTTGTTTAATTTTCTTTTCAGCTCCGATTCCATTACCATAGAACTTAAAATGATTGTGGGCATGGGGTTCTAGCATGGCTGTTCTATGCAATAGCAACACTCTCTCCGTTAGGGACTTTTATCTAAAACATTTTCAGGAGTTTTTTTTGTGCTGTTTTCTCACCAGTTTCTTTACAATTCTACCTGTAACAACGGTGAACAGACATATCTAACTATATGCCATCAACAAGCTAGCCATCTGCTACAAACACAGGAATTAACTCTATACACCCCACCCACCGGGCACAGTCGTCAATTAACATCTATTCCACATTGGTTCAACGTAATTCAATTGAAATGACGTGGAAACAATGTTGATTCAACCTGTGTGTGCCTAGTGGGAAGTGTATAAAAAGGAAACAAATGATCTCCCCAAAACCTTAAGATATATCTTCTATGTCTGTGCCTTACAGCCTCATATCTCCACTAAAATCCAATACAGCCTCCACTGGGACTCTCCAGGAAGAAGCCGTCATATCTATGAGCCTTTAAATTAGGTTAAATGGACATGGAAGCACTCTCCACTGAGCCATCCCCAGTATAGTGCAACTGCAGCTCCATCCATCTCGTATGGTCATTATGAGTGGGGCTGGTTGGACACGTTGGATATGAAAGGATCCATTATGGTTCACTGGTGAAGAGGAGTGACTGGACCTGGAGGGTGTCCGATCAACAGTAGACAGATAGGGAGTTAAAGTCTGCAGGGTCCTTTGTGGCCCCCCGGTGTAGGCATCCATATTGGATTGATAATTCTAAGGTACATTCAGAACAAAAAATATCTTCAGAATAACAGATGCTGTATTAATATCAACATCAAATAGGAGAATATGTCACATAGGCTTTCACAAACACATAGATGCACTCACACACACACAGATGGGGACTTTACATTGCATAATAACCCCACACACTTCTGCTGAAGAGGCCTTGTTGAGATAAAACAAAGCAAATGTTGACTTGAAAAATAAGAACAAGTCTTCCCTGTGTTTCACACTGTGAATATCCCCATGGGGATTACTTTAACCTGTTGATCCTACCCCCTACTTTTTCGAACATTCTGTTAAAAATCGCGCAACATTTCAGCGCCCTGCTACTCATGCCAGGAATATAGTATATGCATATGATTAGTATGTGTGGGTAGAAAACACTCAGACGTTTCTAAAACTGGTTAAATCACGGCTGTGACTATAACAGAACGTGCGTTTCATCGAAAAGCGCAGGAAAATCTGATCACTGAAAATTGGAAAATATATCAATGCGCCACTTGAATGGATTGTTGAATGGGAACCACATTACCTGGAGCCAAGATTGCAATTCCTACAGCTTCCACACGATGTCAACAGTCTTGTCATTTGCCTAGGTTTCTTGGTCAAACGAACAAGAGACAGCCGTGCTTTTACACCTGCATTGTTTGCTGTTTGGGGTTTTAGGCTGGGTTTCTGTACAGCACTTTGAGATATCAGCTGATGTACGAAGGGCTATATAAATAAATTTGATTTGATTTGATTTGATTTCTTCCGGTCTCTGACCGGATATTTTGGTTGAGATTTATCCGGACATTATTTCAAGACGGAGAACTGTAGAATATACATCGCCTCGTAATCAATTTGATCGATTATTAACGTTTACTAATACCTAAAGTTGCATTACAAAAGTATTTAGAAGTGTTTTGTGAAAGTTTATCGTCGACTTTTTTAATTAAAAAAAATGACGTTGCGTTATAAAACGCTGTTTTTTTCCTTCATCACACAATCTTCATAGATCGATATCTAGGCTATATATGGACCAATTTAATCGAAAAAAATACACAATAGTGATGTTTATGGGACATCTAGGAGTGCCAACAAAGAAGATCGTCAAAGTTAATGAATGTTTTATATTTTATTTCTGCATTTTGTGTAGTGCCGACTATGCTAATTATTTTGTTTAAGTCCCCTGCGGGTTTTTAGGGGTGTTGCATGCTATCAGATAATAGCTTCTCATGCTTTCGCCGAAAAGCATTTTAAAAATCAATCTGACTTGTTGGCTGGATTCACAACGAGTGTAGCTTCAATTAAGTACCCTGCATGTGTGTTTTAATGAACGTTTGAGTTTTAAGGAGTGCTATTAGCATTTAGCGTAGTGCATTTGCATTTCCAGATGTCTAGATGGGACGCCTGCGTGTCGGGTCGACCTAAGAGGTTAATCTCAAATGTTTCACACTGTGAATATCCCCATGGGATTACTTTAATCTCAAATGTTTCACATTGTGAATATCCCCACAGGGATTACTTTAATCGCAAATGTTTCACACTGTGAATATCCCCACGGGGCACCTCTTTCATCTCAAATGTTTCACCCTGTGAATATCCCCACGGGGATTACTTTAATCTCAAATGTTTCACACTGTGAATATCCCCACGGGGATTACTTTAATCTCAAATGTTTCACACTGTGAATATCCCCACGGGGATTACTTTAATCTCAAATGTTTCACACTGTGAATATCCCCACGGGGATTACTTTAATCTCAAATGTTTCACACTGTGAATATCCCCACGGGGTACCTCTTTAATCTCAAATGTTTCACACTGTGAATATCCCCGCGGGGTACCTCTTTAATCTAAAATATTTCACACTGTGAATATCCCCACGGGGATTACTTTAATCTCAAATGTTTCACACTGTGAATATCCCCACGGGGCACCTCTTTCATCTCAAATGTTTCACACTGTGAATATCCCCACGGGGATTACTTTAATCTCAAATGTTTCACACTGTGAATATCCCCACGGGGCACCTCTTTAATCTCAAATGTTTCACACTGTGAATATCCCCACGGGGTACCTCTTTCATCTCAAATGTTTCACACCGTGAATATCCCCACGGGGTACCTCTTTAGTCTCAAATGTTTCACACTGTGAATATCCCCACGGGGTACCTCTTTAATCTCAAATGTTTCACACTGTGAATATCCCCACGGGGTACCTCTTTAATCTCAAATGTTTCACACTGTGAATATCCCCACGGGGTACCTCTTTAATCTCAAATGTTTCACACTGTGAATATCCCCACGGGGTACCTCTTTAATCTCAAATGTTTCACACTGTGAATATCCCCACGGGGTTCCTCTTTAATCTCAAATGTTTCACACTGTGAATATCCCCACGGGGTACCTCTTTAATCTCAAATGTTTCACACTGTGAATATCCCCATGGGGATTACTTTAATCTCAAATGCTTCACACTGTGAATATCCCCATGGGGATTACATTAATCTCAAATGTTTCACACTGTGAATATCCTCACGGGGGTTACTTTAATCTCAAATGTTTCACACTGTGAATAACCCCACGGGGATTACTTTAATCTCAAAAGTTTCACACTGTGAATATCCCCACAGGGATTACTTTAATCTCAAATGTTTCACACTGTGAA